>NW_027419109.1:0-111586 GCF_009905375.1 Apium graveolens
TCATTTACAAAATTAATCGTGGTAAATCGGAACGAGTCTTGTTGTCGGTGGTACTTTTACTAGGTTTTTTAATCCTAACATGTAATGAATTTCAAATTTTTTAATAATTTTTTCATTTGACTAAAATTGATATATCTTAACATTCGTACGGTTGAATCATCGAAAAAATTTTTAAAATTAATCTTGTAAATCAAAACGAGTCTCGTTGTCGGGAGTGCTGCTTTTACTAGTGTTTCTAATCCAAACATGCAAGATGAATTTCAAATTTGTTAATAATTTTTTTCATATGACTAAAGATATATCCTAACATTCATACGGTTGGATCATCGAAAAAATTATTTTAAAAATTAATGTTGTAAATCGGGAACGAGTCTCGTTGTCGATAGTGGTACTTTTACTAGATTTTTCTAATCCTGACATGCATATGAATTTCAAATTTGTTAATATTTTTTTATAAGACAAAAATTAATATTTCCTAACATCCGTACGTTTGTATCGTCGACAAAATCATTTGAAAAATTAATCTTGTAAATCGGAACGAGTCTCGTTGTTGGGAGTGGTACTTTTACTAGATTTTTCAAATCCCGACATGCAAGATCAATTTCAATTTTTTAATAATTTTTTCACATCTCTAAAATTGATATATTTAAAATCCGCACGGTTGGATCATCGAAAAATCATTTTTAAAATTAAACTTGTAAGTCAGGAACGATCTCGTTGTCGGGAGTGCTGCTTTACTAGGTTTTTCTAATCCTGACATGCAATTAATTTCAAATTTGTTAATAATTTTTTCATATGATTAAAATTGATATATCCTAACATTCGTACGGTTGGATCATCGAAAAATTATTTTAAAAATTAATGTTGTTAATCGGGAACGAGTCTCGTTGTCGAGAGTGGTACTTTTACTAGATTTTTCTAATCCTACATGCAAGATGAATTTCAAATTTGTTAATAATTTTTTTATAAGACAAAATTAATATTTCCTAACATCCGTACGTTTGGATCGTCGATAAAATCATTTGAAAAATTAGTCTTGTAATCAGGAATGAGTCTCGTTGCTGGGAGTGGTACTTTACTAGATTTTTCAAATCCTGACATGCAAGATCAATTTCAAATTTTTTATAATTTTTTCACATGTCTAAAATAGATTATCTTAAAATCCGCATGGTTGGATATTCAAAAATATCATTTACAAAATTAATCGGTAAATCGGGAACGAGTCTTTGTCGGGAGTGGTACTTTTACTAGGTTTTTTTAATCCTAACATGTAAGATGAATTTCAAATTTTTTAATTTTTTCATTTGACTAAAATTGATATATCTTACATTCGTACAGTTGAATCATCGAAAAAATCATTTTAAAATTAATCTTGTAAATCAGGAACGAGTCTCGTTGTCGGGAGTGCTGCTTTTACTAGGTTTTTCTAATCCAAACATGCAAGATGAATTCCAAAATTGTTAATAATTTTTTCATATGACTAAAATTGATATATCATAACATTCGTATGGTTGGATCATCGAAAAAATTATTTTAAAATTAATGTTGTAAATCAGGAACGAGTCGTTGTCGATAGTGGTACTTTTACTAGATTTTTCTAATCCTGACATGCAAGATGAATTTCAAATTTGTTAATAATTTTTTTATAAGACAAAATTAATATTTCCTAACATCCGTACGTTTGTATAATCGACAAAATCATTTGAAAATTAATCTTGTAAATCAGGAACGAGTCTCGTTGTTGGGGTGGTACTTTTACTAGATTTTTCAAATCCCGACATGCAAGATCAATTTCAAATTTTTTAATAATTTTTTCACATCTCTAAAATTGAAATATTTAAAATCCGCCCGGTTGGATCATCGAAAAAATCATTTTAAAAATTAAATTTGTAAGTCAGGAACGAGTCTCGTTGTCGGGAGTGCTGCTTTTACTAGGTTTTTCTAATCCTGACATGCAAGATGAATTTCAAATTTGTTAATAATTTTTTCATATGATTAAAATTGATATATCCTAACACTCGTACGGTTGGATCATCGAAAAAATTATTTTAAAAATTAATGTTGTTAATCGGGAACGAGTCTCGTTGTCGAGAGTGGTACTTTTACTAGATTTTTCTAATCCTGACATGCAAGATGAATTTCAAATTTGTTAATAATTTTTTTATAAGACAAAAATTAATATTTCCTAACATCCGTACATTTGGATCGTCGATAAAATCATTTGAAAATTAGTCTTGTAAATCAGGAACGAGTCTCGTTGCTGGGAGTGGTACTTTTACTAGATTTTTCAAATCCTGACATGCAAGATCAATTTCAATTTTTTAATAATTTTTTCACATGTCTAAAATAGATATATCTTAAAATCCGCACGGTTGGATATTCAAAAATATCATTTACAAAATTAATCGTTTAAATCGGGAACGAGTCTTGTTGTCGGGAGTGGTACTTTTACTAGGTTTTTTTAATCCTTATGTAAGATGAATTTCAAATTTTTTAATAATTTTTTCATTTGACTAAAATTGATATATCTTAACATTCGTACGGTTGAATCATCGAAAAAATCAGTTTAAAAAATTAATCTTGTAAATCAGGAACGAGTCTTGGTTGTCGGAGTGCGCTTTTACTAGGGTTTTTTAATCCAAAACATGCAAGATGAATTTCAAATTTGTTAATAATTTTTTTCATATGACTAAAATTGATATATCCTAACATTCGTACGGTTGGATCAATCGAAAAAAAATTATTTTAAAAATTAATGTTGTAAATCGGGAACGAGTCTCGTTGTCGAGAGTGTTACTTTTACTAGATTTTTCTAATCCTCACATGCAAAGATGAATTTCAAATTTGTTAATAATTTTTTTATAAGACAAAAATTAAAATTTCCTAACATCCGTACGTTTGGATCGTCGATAAAATCATTTGAAAAATTAGTCTTGTAAATCAGGAACGAGCCTCGTTGCTGGGAAGTGGTACTTTTACTAGATTTTTCAAATCCTGACATGCAAGATCAATTTCAAATTTTTAATAATTTTTTCACATGTCTAAAATAGATATATCTTAAAATCCGCACGGTTGGATATTCAAAAATATCATTTAAAAAATTAATCGTGTAAATCGGGAACGAGTCTTGTTGTCGGGAGTGGTACTTTTACTAGGTTTTTTAATCCTAACATGTAAGATGAATTTCAAATTTTTTAATAATTTTTTCATTTGACTAAAATTGATATATCTTAACATTCGTACGGTTGAATCATCGAAAAAATTATTTTAAAAATTAATCTTGTAAATCAGAAACGAGTCTCGTTGTCGGGAGTGCTGCTTTTACTAGGTTTTTCTAATCCAAACATGCAAGATGAATTTCAAATTTGTTAATAATTTTTTTCATATGACTAAAAATTGATATATCCTAACATTCGTACGGTTGGATCATCGAAAAAATTATTTTAAAAATTAATGTTGTAAATCGGGAACGAGTCTCGTTGTCGATAGTGGTACTTTTACTAGATTTTTCTAATCTTGACATGCAAGATGAATTTCAAATTTTTAATAATTTTTTTATAAAACAAAAATTAATATTTCCTAACATCCGTACGTTTGGATCGTCGACAAAATCATTTGAAAAATTAATCTTGTAAATCGGGAACGAGTCTCATTTTTGGGAGTGGTACTTTTGCTAGATTTTTCAAATCCTGACATGCAAGATCAATTTCAAATTTTTTAATAATTTTTTTCACATGTCTAATATAGATATATCTTAAAATCCGCACGGTTGGATATTCAAAAATATCATTTACAAAATTAATCGGGTAAATCGGGAACGAGTCTTGTTGTCGGGAATGGTACTTTTACTAGATTTTTCTAATCCTGACATGCAAGATGAATTTCAATTTTTTTCATAATTTTTTCATTTGACTAAAATTGATATATCTTAACATTCGTACGGTTGGATCATCGAAAAAATCATTTAAAAATTAATATTGTAAATCAGGAACGAGTCTCGTTGTCGGGAGTGGTACTTTTACTAGGTTTTTCTAATCCTGACATGCAAGATGAATTTCAAATTTGTTAATAATTTTTTCATATGATTAAAATTGATATATCCTAACATTCGTACGGTTGGATCATCGAAAAAATTATTTTAAAAATTAATGTTGTAAATCGGGAACGAGTCTCGTTGTCGAGAGTGTTACTTTTACTAGATTTTTCTAATCCTCACATGCAAGATGAATTTCAAATTTGTTAATAATTTTTTTATAAGACAAAAATTAAAATTTCCTAACATCCGTACGTTTGGATCGTCGATAAAATCATTTGAAAAATTAGTCTTGTAAATCAGGAACGAGCCTCGTTGCTGGGAGTGGTACTTTTACTAGATTTTTCAAATCCTGACATGCAAGATCAATTTCAAATTTTTTAATAATTTTTTCACATGTCTAAAATAGATATATCTTAAAATCCGCACGGTTGGATATTCAAAAATATCATTTACAAAATTAATCGTGTAAATCGGGAACGAGTCTTGTTGTCGGGAGTGGTACTTTTACTAGGTTTTTTTAATCCTAACATGTAAGATGAATTTCAAATTTTTTAATAATTTTTTCATTTGACTAAAATTGATATATCTTAACATTCGTACGGTTGAATCATCGAAAAAATTATTTTAAAAATTAATCTTGTAAATCAGAAACGAGTCTCGTTGTCGGGAGTGCTGCTTTTACTAGGTTTTTCTAATCCAAACATGCAAGATGAATTTCAAATTTGTTAATAATTTTTTTCATATGACTAAAATTGATATATCCTAACATTCGTACGGTTGGATCATCGAAAAAATTATTTTAAAAATTAATGTTGTAAATCGGGAACGAGTCTCGTTGTCGATAGTGGTACTTTTACTAGATTTTTCTAATCTTGACATGCAAGATGAATTTCAAATTTTTAATAATTTTTTTATAAAACAAAAATTAATATTTCCTAACATCCGTACGTTTGGATCGTCGACAAAATCATTTGAAAAATTAATCTTGTAAATCGGGAACGAGTCTCATTTTTGGGAGTGGTACTTTTGCTAGATTTTTCAAATCCTGACCTGCAAGATCAATTTCAAATTTTTTAATAATTTTTTCACATGTCTAATATAGATATATCTTAAAATCCGCACGGTTGGATATTCAAAAATATCATTTACAAAATTAATCGGGTAAATCGGGAACGAGTCTTGTTGTCGGGAATGGTACTTTTACTAGATTTTTCTAATCCTGACATGCAAGATGAATTTCAATTTTTTTCATAATTTTTTCATTTGACTAAAATTGATATATCTTAACATTCGTACGGTTGGATCATCGAAAAAATCATTTTAAAAATTAATATTGTAAATCAGGAACGAGTCTCGTTGTCGGGAGTGGTACTTTTACTAGGTTTTTCTAATCCTGACATGCAAGATGAATTTCAAATTTGTTAATAATTTTTCATATGATTAAAATTGATATATCCTAACATTCGTACGGTTGGATCATCGAAAAAATTATTTTAAAAATTAATGTTGTTAATCGGGAACGAGTCTCGTTGTCGAGAGTGTTACTTTACTAGATTTTTCTAATCCTCACATGCAAGATGAATTTCAAATTTGTTAATAATTTTTTTATAAGACAAAAATTAAAATTTCCTAACATCCGTACGTTTGGATCGTCGATAAAATCATTTGAAAAATTAGTCTTGTAAATCAGGAACGAGTCTCGTTGCTGGGAGTGGTACTTTTGTTGGGTTCCGAAGGCATAAAACGCAGCGGATAAACGTAAATAAAACAAAAATTCAAAACCCAAAAATAGGATCCATGTATAATTATGGGCAGATTATGGAGATAACGAATCATACCTTTCAAGAGATTAACTTTTACGAACTCAACGGAGATCCTAGCTATCACGCTTTGTGTCTACCTCTCGGAGAAACACCTCTATGGTATCCACACGAGCACCTTCAAGAACGTCTCACGAACTTGACTACAGAATGGATGTACTAGCCTCCTTCTTGACGATCTGAATTGCCTCTGCCTCTCTTTGCTGCTAGGGTTTCTTAAAAAACGTTCAAGCCTCTTTAACCTCTCATTATCTATTTATAATGACTGATTAAAAAGGCCCATAATAGCAAAGCCCAACCCTAGTAGGTATTGGATTAAATAATAAAAACGAATTTCTATTATTTAATTAATAACTAAGTCATACTTAATTATTATGGGCAAAAACATTCCTTTTAATTCGAATTTATATTATCTCAATTAAGTCTTACTTAATTATAATAAAATTCAAATAATCATCAATTAATTTAAATCCATAATTTAAATTAACTATTCCATTAAGTGCTCTATTTGTGCGACCCTATAGGCTATTATTTAATTGGCAATAATTTTATTCTCTAATAAAATTATAAACAATGAGCGGTATCTAGTAATACATCATTGTTACCCAATTAAACAATAATTAAATCGTGATTAGATAAAACCTTTCGTGATTAATGTTTTTCCGTGTAATATAATCCCTTTAACCATACATATTATAGATTAAACTCGAGGCATGTATTTAGTCATCCTCTTCAACATTTAATCTGGGTTTACTTGATGCATGAGTAGATTATTGAAACAAATCATTATTTGAGCATGGCCATGCTTTTATAATCTCACTCAATCAAGAGGCCAATAATATCTCTCCTAATTATAGGAGGGTTAAATCCTTTATCTATCATTCATATTTCCCATACGACTCATGATATACCCGATGTCCACTTTTATCATCACCCGATCAAAAGTAACTTTTAATGTAGTCAAAATATATTAATCCTCGTATAGAAATATAATGATTTCAAGTCAAAGGATCGTTACACCATTATCACTGTGAGTCTTTCTTATGACTTTATTAAACATGAAGAATCTCACTGTGGGTCTGTCCAGTACCATGTACTCTCACATGTACCTATGTATTGACTTCAGTATCCCCATACTTATAACCAATGAGATGTGGTTATCTTGTCAAACAACATACTAGTCTATCTATGTATTATTATTGTCCTATATAATAATACTCGACTAGGGACCTTTAAGAATATGATATATTATATAATCTCAAGTTCAAGTCATGTACTTAAACTATACAATTTGTATCATGATTCTAAGGACATTTATTATGCTAACAAAATATCGCAGTAATTAAGGTCATAATAAATACATTTATTGAATGATCAACTGACATAAAGATAAAAGAATAATGTATTGCCTCTAGGGCACCTACACTAACAATCTCCCACTTGCACTAGAGCCAATCACCCATATATCTAATACCCATGGAACTAGTGTGACCATCGTGCTTCTGCTGCGACAAGCCTTTGGTCAGTGGGTCTGCAATGTTATCATTTGTGTGCACTTTACATATGTGTATATCACCCCTTTCATTAATCTCTCGAATAAGGTGAAATCTCCTGAGTATATGTTTAGCCCGGGAGTGTGATCTAGGTTCTTTAGCCTGTGCAATGGCTCCATTATTATCGCAGTATAGATCAATGGGATCTGCGATCGATGGAACCACTCCCAAAACAGAAATGAACTTTCGAATCCAAACGGCCTCCTTAGCTGCTTCACAAGCTGCAATGTACTCAGCCTCCATTGTAGAATCAGCTACTGTTTCTTGCTTTGAACTCTTCCAGCTTACAGCACCTCCGTTTAGACAAAACACAAAACCAGACTGTGATACAGTATCATCTCTGTCTGTTTGGAAACTTGCATCGGTGTAACCTTTTACAACGAGTTTCTCTTCTCCTCCATACACCAAGAATGAATCTTTAGTTCTTTTCAGGTACTTAAGAATATTCTTAACTGCCGTCCAGTGACCTTCACCCGGATTAGACTGGTATCTGCTCGTCATGCTCAAAGCATACGAGACATCTGGGCGAGTACATACCATTGCATACATGATAGATCCAATTGCTGAAGCATATGGAACTTTATTCATGTGGTCCTTCTCATCCAATGATTTCGGACATTGGTCCTTAGAGATCGTTATCCCTTGAGACACAGGGACATATCCCCTTTTTGCATTTTGCATTCCAAAACGATGCAAAACCTTATCAATGTATGTGCTCTGACTTAGACCGATCATCCTTCTAGATCTTTCTCTATAGATCCTCATTCCTAGAATGTAGGATGCCTCTCCTAAGTCTTTAATGGAGAAATTGCTCCCTAACCACGTCTTAACAGCCTTTAGAGAAGGTATGTCATTCCCCATTAGTAGTATATCATCAACATATAGTACTATGAATGCCACATAGCTCCCATTAACCTTCTTGTAAACACACGGTTCATCTTCGTTTTGAACAAAGCCATACTCTATGACTATTTCATCAAAACGGATATTCCATCTCCTAGAGGATTGCTTCAATCCATAAATGGATCGACGCAATTTACATACCTTGCCAGCATTCCTTGGATCGACAAAACCCTCAGGTTGTGTCATGTACACATCCTCTTCAAGGCTTCCATTAAGGAAGGCTATTTTGACATCCATTTGCCAGATTTCATAATCATGGAATGCTGCAATGGCAAGTAAAATCCTTATAGACTTGACCATAGCCACTGGTGAGAAAGTTTCATCATAGTCAATACCATGAATTTGTTTGAAACCTTTTGCAACCAGCCTAGCTTTATAGGTCTGAACATTTCCATCCATGCCCTTTTTCTTCTTAAAACCCATTTGCACCCTATGGGTTTTACCCCTTCAGGTGGATCAACCAAAGTCCATACTTGGTTTTCGTACATGGAATCTATCTCGGATTTCATGGCTTCAAGCCATCTCTTAGAGTCTGGACTGTTCATAGCATCTTGGTATGTGAGAGGCTCATCTTCATCTATGAGCATCAAATCACCACACTGAGTCATGAGAAATCCATATCTCTCTGGCTCATGGCGAAATCTACCAGATCTACGAACAACCTGTGTTTGTTGAGCATTATCATTATTCTGCTCTTGTTCCACTTCAGGTTCAATGCTATTTTGCGGTTCTCGATCTTCATCGAGATCTATAGTTCTCCCACTGTTTCTTTTGGAAACAAAATCTCTTTCCATGAAGACAGCATCTCGAGCAATAAACACTTTCTGCTCAGAAGGACTATAAAAATAATACGCCTTTGTTTCATTAGGGTATCCTACAAAAATGCACTCTTCGGATTTAGGTCCAAGCTTGTCAGATTCTTGACGTTTCACAAATGCCTTACATCCCCAAACTTTCATAAAGTTCATGCCTGACCGTTTCTCTTTCCATATCTCATATGGAGTCTTTTGAACCTTCTTAGTAGGAACACGGTTAAGTGTGAAAGCCGCTGTTTCTAGAGCGTAACCCCAGAAACTAATTGGAAGATCTGCATGACTCATCATCGATCGCACCATGTCCAACAAGGTGCGATTTCTCCTCTCTGAAACTCCATTCCATTGAGGTGTTCCTGGCGGAGTGAGTTGCGATACAATACCACACTCTTTCAAATACTCTCTAAATTCGGTGCTTAAGTATTCACCCCCACGATCGGATCGTAAGATCTTAATACTTGCATCTCCGCCAATTTGCTTCTCTACTTCAACCTTGTATTCTTTAAATTTTTCAAAAGAATCGGATTTGTTCTTCATAAGATATACATATCCATATCTACTGAAATCATCAGTAAATGTTATGAAGTAGTAGTAGCCTCCTCTAGCCATTACACGCATTGGGCCACATACATCACTATGTATTAGCTCCAGACGTTTAGTGGCCCTTTGACCCTTACCAGTGAAAGGGGCTTTAGTCATCTTACCAAGCAAACAAGATTCGCATTCTTGGTATGATTCAAAATCAAACTTATCCAAGTATCCATCCTTATGTAATTTGGATATGCGTTTCTCATTTATGTGGCCTAGACGACAATGCCAGAGGTATGTTTGATTTGAGTCATTTATTTTAAGTCGTTTGTTTCCTATCTTACAGACAGGGTTATCTAAATCAAGAACATATAAACCATTAAATAAACGCGCAACACCATAGGTTAAATCATTCAAAGCAAAAGAGCAACTGTTGTTCTTTATTGTAAACGAAAAACCTTTCTTGTCCAAACAAGAGAAATAATGTTTCTGCGAATCGCAGGCACGTAAAAACAGTCTTCTAGTTCTAAAACAAGCCCAGAGGGCATAGATAAATAATAAGTCCCTACAGCTAAAGCAGCAACTTTTGCTCCATTGCCTACTCTTAGGTCCACTTCTCCCTTAGCCAGAGTTCTACTTCTCTGCAGGCCCTGCACATTTATACAAATGTGAGAAGCACATCCAGTATCAAATACCCAGGATGTAGAAATAGACAAATTGACTTCTATAACATAAATACCTGATCCAGAAATCTGAACTGCTTTCTTTTTCTTCAGATCCTCCAAGTAAATTGGACAGTTTCTCTTCCAGTGACCATCTTTCTTACAGTAGTGACATTCACCCTTGGCCACACCACCTTTAGGCTTTAAAGCCTGTTTGGGACCTGACTTTGGCTTGGTTGTAGAATCAGATCCAATCTTCTTCTTACCCTTCCATTTTCCCTTCCCTTTGGCCTTACCTTTATTTCCCACCATCAGTATGGGAGCAGGTTCAGCTGTCTTCATGTTGGTCTCATATGTTCTCAACATATGCAACAATTCAGTAGGTGTTTTGTCAAATTCATTCATATTGTAGTTCACAACAAACTGAGTGAATTTGTTGTTCAAAGAATTCATGATTAGGTCAATACCAGTTTCCGGACCAATCGGGAAACCCAAAGTTTCAAGGTACTCAATGTAACCAATCATCTTCAGAACATGTGGGCCAACTGGTTCACTCGCCCCTTGTTTGCAATTAAAAAGTGACTTACTCGTGTTGAACCTTTCTTGACGAGTTTGGCTTGCAAACATGCTTTGCAAGTGCTCATTGATAGTATATGCATCCATATGCACATGTTGTCTTTGAAGCTCAGCACTCATAGTTGCCAACATAAGACATGCAACATCATTTGCATCATTCTCATCCTTTGTGCGTGCTGCTCGTTCATCAGCAGTAGCACCCTCAGGAAGGGGGCCTGGAGGAGGAATATCAATGACATGAAGCTTGCGCTCCTGCCTGAGGACAATCCTCAAATTCCTCTGCCAGTCTAGGAAGTTGTTTCTGTTGGGTTCCGAAGGCATAAAACGCAGCGGATAAACGTAAATAAAACAAAAATTCGAAACCCAAAAACAGGATCCATGTATAATTATGGGCAGATTATGGAGATAACGAATCATACCTTTCAAGAGATTAACTTTTATGAACTCAACGGAGATCCTAGCTATCACGCTTGGTATCCACACGAGCACCTTCAAGAACGTCTCACGAACTTGACTACGGAATGGATGTACTAGCCTCCTTCTTGATGATCTGAATTGCCTCTGCCTCTCTTTGCTGCTAGGGTTTTCTTAAAAAAACGTTCAAGCCTCTTTAACCTCTCATTATCTATTTATAATGACTGATTAAAAAGGCCCATAATAGCAAAGCCCAACCCTAGTAGGTATTGGATTAAATAATAAAAACGAATTTCTATTATTTAATTAATAACTAAGTCATACTTAATTATTATGGGCAAAAACATTCCTTTTAATTCGAATTTATATTATCTCAATTAAGTCTTACTTAATTATAATAAAATTCAAATAATCATCAATTAATTTAAATCCATAATTTAAATTAACTATTCCATTAAGTGCTCTATTTGTGCGACCCTATAGGCTATTATTTAATTGGCAATAATTTTATTCTCTAATAAAATTATAAACAATGAGCGGTATCTAGTAATACATCATTGTTACCCAATTAAACAATAATTAAATCGTGATTAGATAAAACCTTTCGTGATTAATGTTTTTCCGTGTAATATAATCCCTTTAACCATACATATTATAGATTAAACTCGAGGCATGTATTTAGTCATCCTCTTCAACATTTAATCTGGGTTTACTTGATGCATGAGTAGATTATTGAAACAAATCATTATTTGAGCATGGCCATGCTTTTATAATCTCACTCAATCAAGAGGCCAATAATATCTCTCCTAATTATAGGAGGGTTAAATCCTTTATCTATCATTCATATTTCTCATACGACTCATGATATACCCGATGTCCACTTTTATCATCACCCGATCAAAAGTAACTTTTAATGTAGTCAAAGTATATTAATCCTCGTATAGAAATATAATGATTTCAAGTCAAAGGATCGTTACACCATTATCACTGTGAGTCTTTCTTATGACTTTATTAAACATGAAGAATCTCACTGTGGGTCTGTCCAGTACCATGTACTCTCACATGTACCTATGTATTGACTTCAGTATCCCCATACTTATAACCAATGAGATGTGGTTATCTTGTCAAACAACATACTAGTCTATCTATGTATTATTATTGTCCTATATAATAATACTCGACTAGGGACCTTTAAGAATATGATATATTATATAATCTCAAGTTCAAGTCATGTACTTAAACTATACAATTTGTATCATGATTCTAAGGACATTTATTATGCTAACAAAATATCGCAGTAATTAAGGTCATAATAAATAAATTTATTGAATGATCAACTGACATAAAGATAAAAGAATAATGTATTGCCTCTAGGGCACCTACACTAACAATCTCCCACTTGCACTAGAGCCAATCACCCATATATCTAATACCCATGGAACTAGTGTGACCATCGTGCTTCTGCTGCGACAAGCCTTTGGTCAGTGGGTCTGCAATGTTATCATTTGTGTGCACTTTACATATGTGTATATCACCCCTTTCATTAATCTCTCGAATAAGGTGAAATCTCCTGAGTATATGTTTAGCCCGGGAGTGTGATCTAGGTTCTTTAGCCTGTGCAATGGCTCCATTATTATCGCAGTATAGATCAATGGGATCTGCGATCGATGGAACCACTCCCAAAACAGATATGAACTTTCGAATCCAAACGGCCTCCTTAGCTGCTTCACAAGCTGCAATGTACTCAGCCTCCATTGTAGAATCAGCTACTGTTTCTTGCTTTGAACTCTTCCAGCTTACAGCACCTCCGTTTAGACAAAACACAAAACCAGACTGTGATACAGTATCATCTCTGTCTGTTTGGAAACTTGCATCGGTGTAACCTTTTACAACGAGTTTCTCTTCTCCTCCATACACCAAGAATGAATCTTTAGTTCTTTTCAGGTACTTAAGAATATTCTTAACTGCCGTCCAGTGACCTTCACCCGGATTAGACTGGTATCTGCTCGTCATGCTCAAAGCATACGAGACATCTGGGCGAGTACATACCATTGCATACATGATAGATCCAATTGCTGAAGCATATGGAACTTTATTCATGTGGTCCTTCTCATCCAATGATTTCGGACATTGGTCCTTAGAGATCGTTATCCCTTGAGACACAGGGACATATCCCCTTTTTGCATTTTGCATTCCAAAACGATGCAAAACCTTATCAATGTATGTGCTCTGACTTAGACCGATCATCCTTCTAGATCTTTCTCTATAGATCCTCATTCCTAGAATGTAGGATGCCTCTCCTAAGTCTTTAATGGAGAAATTGCTCCCTAACCACGTCTTAACAGCCTTTAGAGAAGGTATGTCATTCCCCATTAGTAGTATATCATCAACATATAGTACTATGAATGCCACATAGCTCCCATTAACCTTCTTGTAAACACACGGTTCATCTTCGTTTTGAACAAAGCCATACTCTATGACTATTTCATCAAAACGGATATTCCATCTCCTAGAGGATTGCTTCAATCCATAAATGGATCGACGCAATTTACATACCTTGCCAGCATTCCTTGGATCGACAAAACCCTCAGGTTGTGTCATGTACACATCCTCTTCAAGGCTTCCATTAAGGAAGGCTGTTTTGACATCCATTTGCCAGATTTCATAATCATGGAATGCTGCAATGGCAAGTAAAATCCTTATAGACTTGACCATAGCCACTGGTGAGAAAGTTTCATCATAGTCAATACCATGAATTTGTTTGAAACCTTTTGCAACCAGCCTAGCTTTATAGGTCTGAACATTTCCATCCATGCCCTTTTTCTTCTTAAAAACCCATTTGCACCCTATGGGTTTTACCCCTTCAGGTGGATCAACCAAAGTCCATACTTGGTTTTCGTACATGGAATCTATTTCGGATTTCATGGCTTCAAGCCATCTCTTAGAGTCTGGACTGTTCATAGCATCTTGGTATGTGAGAGGCTCATCTTCATCTATGAGCATCAAATCACCACACTGAGTCATGAGAAATCCATATCTCTCTGGCTCATGGCGAAATCTACCAGATCTACGAACAACCTGTGTTTGTTGAGCATTATCATTATTCTGCTCTTGTTCCACTTCAGGTTCAATGCTATTTTGCGGTTCTCGATCTTCATCGAGATCTATAGTTCTCCCACTGTTTCTTTTGGAAACAAAATCTCTTTCCATGAAGACAGCATCTCGAGCAATAAACACTTTCTGCTCAGAAGGACTATAAAAATAATACGCCTTTGTTTCATTAGGGTATCCTACAAAAATGCACTCTTCGGATTTAGGTCCAAGCTTGTCAGATTCTTGACGTTTCACAAATGCCTTACATCCCCAAACTTTCATAAAGTTCATGCCTGACCGTTTCTCTTTCCATATCTCATATGGAGTCTTTTGAACCTTCTTAGTAGGAACACGGTTAAGTGTGAAAGCCGCTGTTTCTAGAGCGTAACCCCAGAAACTAATTGGAAGATCTGCATGACTCATCATCGATCGCACCATGTCCAACAAGGTGCGATTCCTCCTCTCTGAAACTCCATTCCATTGAGGTGTTCCTGGCGGAGTGAGTTGCGATACAATACCACACTCTTTCAAATACTCTCTAAATTCGGTGCTTAAGTATTCACCCCCACGATCGGATCGTAAGATCTTAATACTTGCATCTCCGCCAATTTGCTTCTCTACTTCAACCTTGTATTCTTTAAATTTTTCAAAAGAATCGGATTTGTTCTTCATAAGATATACATATCCATATCTACTGAAATCATCAGTAAATGTTATGAAGTAGTAGTAGCCTCCTCTAGCCATTACACGCATTGGGCCACATACATCACTATGTATTAGCTCCAGACGTTTAGTGGCCCTTTGACCCTTACCAGTGAAAGGGGCTTTAGTCATCTTACCAAGCAAACAAGATTCGCATTCTTGGTATGATTCAAAATCAAACTTATCCAAGTATCCATCCTTATGTAATTTGGATATGCGTTTCTCATTTATGTGGCCTAGACGACAATGCCAGAGGTATGTTTGATTTGAGTCATTTATTTTAAGTCGTTTGTTTTCTATATTACAGACAGGGTTATCTAAATCAAGAACATATAAACCATTAAATAAACGCGCAACACCATAGGTTAAATCATTCAAAGCAAAAGAGCAACTGTTGTTCTTTATTGTAAACGAAAAACCTTTCTTGTCCAAACAAGAAACAGAAATAATGTTTCTGCGAATCGCAGGCACGTAAAAACAGTCTTCTAGTTCTAAAACAAGCCCAGAGGGCATAGATAAATAATAAGTCCCTACAGCTAAAGCAGCAACTTTTGCTCCATTGCCTACTCTTAGGTCCACTTCTCCCTTAGCCAGAGTTCTACTTCTCTGCAGGCCCTGCACATTTATACAAATGTGAGAAGCACATCCAGTATCAAATACCCAGGATGTAGAAATAGACAAATTGACTTCCATAACATAAATACCTGATCCAGAAATCTGAACTGCTTTCTTTTTCTTCAGATCCTCCAAGTAAATTGGACAGTTTCTCTTCCAGTGACCATCTTTCTTACAGTAGTGACATTCACCCTTGGCCACACCACCTTTAGGCTTTAAAGCCTGTTTGGGACCTGACTTTGGCTTGGTTGTAGAATCAGATCCAATCTTCTTCTTACCCTTCCATTTTCCCTTCCCTTTGGCCTTACCTTTATTTCCCACCATCAGTATGGGAGCAGGTTCAGCTGTCTTCATGTTGGTCTCATATGTTCTCAACATATGCAACAATTCAGTAGGTGTTTTGTCAAATTCATTCATATTGTAGTTCACAACAAACTGAGTGAATTTGTTGTTCAAAGAATTCATGATTAGGTCAATACCAGTTTCCGGACCAATCGGGAAACCCAAAGTTTCAAGGTACTCAATGTAACCAATCATCTTCAGAACATGTGGGCCAACTGGTTCACTCGCCCCTTGTTTGCAATTAAAAAGTGACTTACTCGTGTTGAACCTTTCTTGACGAGTTTGGCTTGCAAACATGCTTTGCAAGTGCTCATTGATAGTATATGCATCCATATGCACATGTTGTCTTTGAAGCTCAGCACTCATAGTTGCCAACATAAGACATGCAACATCATTTGCATCATTCTCATCCTTTGTGCGTGCTGCTCGTTCATCAGCAGTAGCACCCTCAGGAAGGGGGCCTGGAGGAGGAATATCAATGACATGAAGCTTGCGCTCCTGCCTGAGGACAATCCTCAAATTCCTCTGCCAGTCTAGGAAGTTGTTTCCTCCTGTCAGCTTGTCCTTCTCAAGGACTGAACGTACGGATAGTGTGTTTGTGTTGTTTGCCATTACTCAGTATCTACAATAATAAAAGCGCAAAATAAACATTAGATTGTCTGAGTTAAAATTTTATGTTCATATGATTATGATATATTCGTAATATATCTCCCACTATTTTTTTTTTATCAAATTAATAGCCCTAACTATTAATTCGGAAAGTATATCCCATAAATCTTTCTAGTGAGCCAAGATCCATATTTCGTCATGTTCTAAGTCAACCACTGGTATCCTTAAAACATGATTATTTAGGTAGACAACAGTTGTCAATTATATCATATATAATTCTTGGATAATTTGGTGAACAACAATTGATCTTATCTATCTAATAGATTTTTAACCAAACTCTATGCTTCTAAGTTCATAATAGTTGAATATAACCGTTTATATTCACCTTATTATGATGACTCAGTTAAGTTAGACCCAATGATACAACGTCCGAATATAACCGTTTATATTCGTCGCATTTCACCATGATAGATAGGAGTCCCCTGCCACTGACAGCCCTTCCCCTTATCGATCTAGGATTTAATGAGTGTTCATTCATTGGAAAGCATCTGATTAAAACTTAATATTTTTACTTAGGGATTTTAATTTAGAACGATCATGATCCCATCATAAAGAGATTCCCAATTTTTCCTTGAATAAAATACTTCAAATCAATACTCGTCAATGGTTTGATTTCCAGGTAGTGGAGGAGTCACATCGGTCTCGCTTAAAACCCACAGCCTTACAAGTTCTATGAACCCGTTGTTGACAAAATCGCCCCATGTCAGAAATAAAGAAAATTCGTATTTTATTCCGTGTTTCATAAACACGAGAATCTCATGATCGTTTGTTAATTTTAAATCTTGAGTCGTTACAGATTTTATCTTGTTTAAAGGCATGGCATGGGTGATGTATCTAATACATACATACATCATTAATCTAATTAAAACATGCATTTTTCTACTCTACACATACTATTTATACATCATATGAAAAGTACGTAAAGTAAACGTGCAATAGTTATGGCCCAATCCTATGTGATCTTTTCAGGCTAATGAAAAGATCAAGGTCAATCTATGGTGTAAAAATAACTATTACATATGTCTTCTCTATTGCTTCCATTGTCTCCTTGGCCTCCATAGGATGCCTCCTCTTTCCCTTGTCCTTCTAGGATGTTACATTAAGAATTATACTAATGAACTTACAAAAGAACTCGAGTTACATTCGAGATAAAACAACTACAAATAGAAAACGACATGCAAGTCGTATTTATTACAAACCAAAAGAATAAACCATTACAACTAAGGTCTTAAGGCCATAACTATGCACCATGCTCAGTAACCATTAAAGAACATGATAGATCATATAAAGATGACATACTATTTATCACTTATCATGATCCAATCAAGAATAATAAATAAGTAAAGCATATGTCATAAGCACAAATTAAAAACGAAACCCTAACCACGCGGTGAGGTCGCTGGGGGGGTTCGGGGGGGCAGCGAGCCCCCCGATGGCGGAAATTTTTGCAAAATCAAGTATCAGAATACTAGAAAAACATGTATCAGAATACTATTCCAGAAGCATGTATCAGTATACACACGATCCATATCCCAGTTACCAAAAACGTGTATCAGTATACATATTTTAAGAGATCGCATACATATGAGTTATGGCAGATCTTAAACATACTAGTATCATCATATAGATCATTAACAGATTCATCATATCATTCATATAACATAACTGTTATCATGGCAGACTCATATAACATAACTGTTATCATGGCAGACTCATCACACATGCATACTTGTAAAAATACAGTAAACACGTAACCAAATCAGCCCCTTATACACGTAGCTCTGATGCCATTGTTGGGTTCCGAAGGCATAAAACGCAGCGGATAAACGTAAATAAAACAAAAATTCGAAACCCAAAAACAGGATCCATGTATAATTATGGGCAGATTATGGAGATAACGAATCATACCTTTCAAGAGATTAACTTTTACGAACTCAACGGAGATCCTAGCTATCACGCTTTGTGTCTACCTCTCGGAGAAACACCTCTATGGTATCCACACGAGCACCTTCAAGAACGTCTCACGAACTTGACTACGGAATGGATGTACTAGCCTCCTTCTTGATGATCTGAATTGCCTCTGCCTCTCTTTGCTGCTAGGGTTTTCTTAAAAAAACGTTCAAGCCTCTTTAACCTCTCATTATCTATTTATAATGACTGATTAAAAAGGCCCATAATAGCAAAGCCCAACCCTAGTAGGTATTGGATTAAATAATAAAAACGAATTTCTATTATTTAATTAATAACTAAGTCATACTTAATTATTATGGGCAAAAACATTCCTTTTAATTCGAATTTATATTATCTCAATTAAGTCTTACTTAATTATAATAAAATTCAAATAATCATCAATTAATTTAAATCCATAATTTAAATTAACTATTCCATTAAGTGCTCTATTTGTGCGACCCTATAGGCTATTATTTAATTGGCAATAATTTTATTCTCTAATAAAATTATAAACAATGAGCGGTATCTAGTAATACATCATTGTTACCCAATTAAACAATAATTAAATCGTGATTAGATAAAACCTTTCGTGATTAATGTTTTTCCGTGTAATATAATCCCTTTAACCATACATATTATAGATTAAACTCGAGGCATGTATTTAGTCATCCTCTTCAACATTTAATCTGGGTTTACTTGATGCATGAGTAGATTATTGAAACAAATCATTATTTGAGCATGGCCATGCTTTTATAATCTCACTCAATCAAGAGGCCAATAATATCTCTCCTAATTATAGGAGGGTTAAATCCTTTATCTATCATTCATATTTCTCATACGACTCATGATATACCCGATGTCCACTTTTATCATCACCCAATCAAAAGTAACTTTTAATGTAGTCAAAGTATATTAATCCTCGTATAGAAATATAATGATTTCAAGTCAAAGGATCGTTACACCATTATCACTGTGAGTCTTTCTTATGACTTTATTAAACATGAAGAATCTCACTGTGGGTCTGTCCAGTACCATGTACTCTCACATGTACCTATGTATTGACTTCAGTATCCCCATACTTATAACCAATGAGATGTGGTTATCTTGTCAAACAACATACTAGTCTATCTATGTATTATTATTGTCCTATATAATAATACTCGACTAGGGACCTTTAAGAATATGATATATTATATAATCTCAAGTTCAAGTCATGTACTTAAACTATACAATTTGTATCATGATTCTAAGGACATTTATTATGCTAACAAAATATCGCAGTAATTAAGGTCATAATAAATAAATTTATTGAATGATCAACTGACATAAAGATAAAAGAATAATGTATTGCCTCTAGGGCACCTACACTAACAGTTTCCTCCTGTCAGCTTGTCCTTCTCAAGGACTGAACGTACGGATAATGTGTTTGTGTTGTTTGCCATTACTCAGTATCTACAATAATAAAAGCGCAAAATAAACATTAGATTGTCTGAGTTAAAATTTTATGTTCATATGATTATGATATATTCGTAATATATCTCCCACTATTTTTTTATCAAATTAATAGCCCTAACTATTAATTCGGAAAGTATATCCCATAAATCTTTCTAGTGAGCCAAGATCCATATTTCGTCATGTTCTAAGTCAACCACTGGTATCCTTAAAACATGATTATTTAGGTAGACAACAGTTGTCAATTATATCATATATAATTCTTGGATAATTTGGTGAACAACAATTGATCTTATCTATCTAATAGATTTTTAACCAAACTCTATGCTTCTAAGTTCATAATAGTTGAATATAACCGTTTATATTCACCTTATTATGATGACTCAGTTAAGTTAGACCCAATGATACAACGTCCGAATATAACCGTTTATATTCGTCGCATTTCACCATGATAGATAGGAGTCCCCTGCCACTGACAGCCCTTCCCCTTATCGATCTAGGATTTAATGAGTGTTCATTCATTGGAAAGCATCTGATTAAAACTTAATATTTTTACTTAGGGATTTTAATTTAGAACGATCATGATCCCATCATAAAGAGATTCCCAATTTTTCCTTGAATAAAATACTTCAAATCAATACTCGTCAATGGTTTGATTTCCAGGTAGTGGAGGAGTCACATCGGTCTCGCTTAAAACCCACAGCCTTACAAGTTCTATGAACCCGTTGTTGACAAAATCGCCCCATGTCAGAAATAAAGAAAATTCGTATTTTATTCCGTGTTTCATAAACACGAGAATCTCATGATCGTTTGTTAATTTTAAATCTTGAGTCGTTACAGATTTTATCTTGTTTAAAGGCATGGCATGGGTGATGTATCTAATACATACATACATCATTAATCTAATTAAAACATGCATTTTTCTACTCTACACATACTATTTATACATCATATGAAAAGTACGTAAAGTAAACGTGCAATAGTTATGGCCCAATCCTATGTGATCTTTTCAGGCTAATGAAAAGATCAAGGTCAATCTATGGTGTAAAAATAACTATTACATATGTCTTCTCTATTGCTTCCATTGTCTCCTTGGCCTCCATAGGATGCCTCCTCTTTCCCTTGTCCTTCTAGGATGTTACATTAAGAATTATACTAATGAACTTACAAAAGAACTCGAGTTACATTCGAGATAAAACAACTACAAATAGAAAACGACATGCAAGTCGTATTTATTACAAACCAAAAGAATAAACCATTACAACTAAGGTCTTAAGGCCATAACTATGCACCATGCTCAGTAACCATTAAAGAACATGATAGATCATATAAAGATGACATACTATTTATCACTTATCATGATCCAATCAAGAATAATAAATAAGTAAAGCATATGTCATAAGCACAAATTAAAAACGAAACCCTAACCACGCGGTGAGGTCGCTCGGGGGGTTCGGGGGGGCAGCGAGCCCCCCGATGGCGGAAATTTTTGCAAAATCAAGTATCAGAATACTAGAAAAACATGTATCAGAATACTATTCCAGAAGCATGTATCAGTATACACACGATCCATATCCCAGTTACCAAAAACGTGTATCAGTATACATATTTTAAGAGATCGCATACATATGAGTTATGGCAGATCTTAAACATACTAGTATCATCATATAGATCATTAACAGATTCATCATATCATTCATATAACATAACTGTTATCATGGCAGACTCATATAACATAACTGTTATCATGGCAGACTCATCACACATGCATACTTGTAAAAATACAGTAAACACGTAACCAAATCAGCCCCTTATACACGTAGCTCTGATGCCATTGTTGGGTTCTGAAGGCATAAAACGCAGCGGATAAACGTAAATAAAACAAAAATTCAAAACCCAAAAACAGGATCCATGTATAATTATGGGCAGATTATGGAGATAACGAATCATACCTTTCAAGAGATTAACTTTTACGAACTCAACGGAGATCCTAGCTATCACGCTTTGTGTCTACCTCTCGGAGAAACACCTCTATGGTATCCACACGAGCACCTTCAAGAACGTCTCACGAACTTGACTACAGAATGGATGTACTAGCCTCCTTCTTGACGATCTGAATTGCCTCTGCCTCTCTTTGCTGCTAGGGTTTTCTTAAAAAACGTTCAAGCCTCTTTAACCTCTCATTATCTATTTATAATGACTGATTAAAAAGGCCCATAATAGCAAAGCCCAACCCTAGTAGGTATTGGATTAAATAATAAAAACGAATTTCTATTATTTAATTAATAACTAAGTCATACTTAATTATTATGGGCAAAAACATTCCTTTTAATTCGAATTTATATTATCTCAATTAAGTCTTACTTAATTATAATAAAATTCAAATAATCATCAATTAATTTAAATCCATAATTTAAATTAACTATTCCATTAAGTGCTCTATTTGTGCGACCCTATAGGCTATTATTTAATTGGCAATAATTTTATTCTCTAATAAAATTATAAACAATGAGCGGTATCTAGTAATACATCATTGTTACCCAATTAAACAATAATTAAATCGTGATTAGATAAAACCTTTCGTGATTAATGTTTTTCCGTGTAATATAATCCCTTTAACCATACATATTATAGATTAAACTCGAGGCATGTATTTAGTCATCCTCTTCAACATTTAATCTGGGTTTACTTGATGCATGAGTAGATTATTGAAACAAATCATTATTTGAGCATGGCCATGCTTTTATAATCTCACTCAATCAAGAGGCCAATAATATCTCTCCTAATTATAGGAGGGTTAAATCCTTTATCTATCATTCATATTTCTCATACGACTCATGATATACCCGATGTCCACTTTTATCATCACCCGATCAAAAGTAACTTTTAATGTAGTCAAAGTATATTAATCCTCGTATAGAAATATAATGATTTCAAGTCAAAGGATCGTTACACCATTATCACTGTGAGTCTTTCTTATGACTTTATTAAACATGAAGAATCTCACTGTGGGTCTGTCCAGTACCATGTACTCTCACATGTACCTATGTATTGACTTCAGTATCCCCATACTTATAACCAATGAGATGTGGTTATCTTGTCAAACAACATACTAGTCTATCTATGTATTATTATTGTCCTATATAATAATACTCGACTAGGGACCTTTAAGAATATGATATATTATATAATCTCAAGTTCAAGTCATGTACTTAAACTATACAATTTGTATCATGATTCTAAGGACATTTATTATGCTAACAAAATATCGCAGTAATTAAGGTCATAATAAATACATTTATTGAATGATCAACTGACATAAAGATAAAAGAATAATGTATTGCCTCTAGGGCACCTACACTAACAACTTTTACTAGATTTTTCAAATCCTGACATGCAAGATCAATTTCAAATTTTTTAATAATTTTTTCACATGTCTAAAATAAATATATATCTTAAAATCCGCACGGTTGGATATTCAAAAATATCATTTACAAAATTAATCGTGTAAATCGGGAACGAGTCTTGTTGTCGGGAGTGGTACTTTTACTAGGTTTTTTTAATCCTAACATGTAAGATGAATTTCAAATTTTTTAATAATTTTTTCATTTGACTAAAATTGATATATCTTAACATTCGTACGGTTGAATCATCGAAAAAATCATTTTAAAAATTAATCTTGTAAATCAGGAACGAGTCTCGTTGTCGGGAGTGCTACTTTTACTAGGTTTTTCTAATCCAAACATGCAAGATGAATTTCAAATCTGTTAATAATTTTTTCATATGACTAAAATTGATATATCCTAACATTCCTACGGTTGGATCATCGAAAAAAATTATTTTAAAAATTAATGTTGTAAATCGGGAACGAGTCTCGTTGTCGATAGTGGTACTTTTACTAGATTTTTCTAATCTTGACATGCAAGATGAATTTCAAATTTGTTAATAATTTTTTTATAAGACAAAAATTAATATTTCCTAACATCCGTACATTTGGATCGTCGACAAAATCATTTGAAAAATTAATCTTGTAAATCGGGAACGAGTCTCATTTTTGGGAGTGGTACTTTTGCTAGATTTTTCAAATCCTGACATGGAAGATCAGTTTCAAATTTTTTAATAATTTTTTCACATGTCTAATATAGATATATCTTAAAATCCACACGGTTGGATATTCAAAAATATCATTTACAAAATTAATCGGGTAAATCGGGAACGAGTCTTGTTGTCGGGAATGGTACTTTTACTAGATTTTTCTAATCCTGACATGCAAGATGAATTTAAAATTTTTTAATAATTTTTTCATTTGACTAAAATTGATATATCTTAACATTCGTACAGTTGGATCATCGAAAAAATCATTTTAAAAATTAATATTGTAAATCAGGAACGAGTCTCGTTGTCGGGAGTGGTACTTTTACTAGGTTTTTCTAATCCTGACATGCAAGATGAATTTCAAATTTGTTAAGAATTTTTTCATATGACTAAAATTGAAATATCTTAATATTCGTACGGTTCGATCATAGAAAAAATCATTTAAAAAAATTATCTTATAAATCGAGAACGAGTCTCGTTGGAAGTGGTACTTTTACTAGATTTTTCTAATCCTAACACGCAAGATGAATTTCATATTTGTTAATAATTTTTTTATATGAAAAAAATTAATATTTCCTAACATCCATACGGTTGGATCGTCGACAAATTCATTTGAAAAATTAATCTTGTAAATCGGGAACGAGTCTCGTTGTTGGGAGTGGTACTTTTGCTAGATTTTTCAAATCCTGACATGCAAGATCAATTTCAAATTTTTTAATAATTTTTTCACATGTCTAAAATAAATATATCTTAAAATCCGCACGGTTGGATATTCTAAAATATCATTTACAAAATTAATCGTGTAAATCGGGAACGAGTCTTGTTGTCGGGATTGGTACTTTTACTATGTTTTTTTAATCCTGACATGTAAGATGAATTTCAAAGTTTTTAATAATTTTTTCATTTGACTAAAATTGATATATCTTAACATTCGTACCGTTGAATCATCGAAAAAATCATTTTAAAAATTAATCTTGTAAATCAGGAACGAGTCTCGTTGTCGGGAGTGCTGCTTTTACTAGGTTTTTCTAATCCTAACATGCAAGATGAATTTCAAATTTGTTAATAATTTTTTCATATGACTAAAATTGATATATCCTAACATTCGTATGGTTGGATCATCAAAAAAATTATTTTAAAAATTAATGTCGTAAATCGGGAACGAGTCTCGTTGTCGATAGTGGTACTTTTACTAGATTTTTCTAATCTTGACATGCAAGATGAATTTCAAATTTGTTAATAATTTTTTTATAAGACAAAAATTAATATTTCCTAACATCTGTACGTTTGGATCGTCGACAAAATCATTTAAAAAATTAATCTTGTAAATCGGGAAAGAGTCTCGTTTTTGGGAAAGGTACTTTTGCTAGATTTTTCAAATCCTGACATGCAAGATCAATTTCAAATTTTTTAATAATTTTTTCACATGTCTAAAATAGATATATCTTAAAATTCACACGGTTGGATATTCAAAAATATCATTTACAAAATTAATCGGGAAAATCGGGAACGAGTCTTGTTGTCGGGAGTGGTACTTTTACTAGATTTTTCTAATCCTGACATGCAAGATGAATTTCAAATTTTTTAATAATTTTTTCATTTGACTAAAATTGATATATCTTAACATTCGTACGGTTGGATCATCGAAAAAATCATTTTCAAATTAATATTGTAAATCAGGAACGAGTCTCGTTGTCGGGAGTGGTACTTTTACTAGGTTTTTCTAATCCTGACATGCAAGATGAATTTCAAATTTGTTAATAATTTTTTCATATGACTAAAATTGATATATCCTAACATTCGTACGGTTGGATCATCGAAAAAATTATTTTCAAATTAATGTTGTAAATCGGGAACAAGTCTCGTTGGAAGTGGTACTTTTACTAGATTTTTCTAATCCTAACATGCAAGATGAATTTCATATTTGTTAATAATTTTTTTATATGAAAAAAATAATATTTCCTAACATCCGTACATTTGGATCGTCGACAAAATCATTTGAAAAATTAATGTTGTAAATCAGGAACGAGTCTCGTTGTTGGGAGTGGTACTTTTGCTAGATTTTTCAAATCCTGACATGCAAGATCAATTTCAAATTTTTTAATAATTTTTTCACATGTCTAAAATAAATATATCTTAAAATCCGCACGGTTGGATATTCTAAAATATCATTTACAAAATTAATCGTGTAAATCGGGAACGAGTCTTGTTGTCGGGATTGGTACTTTTACTATGTTTTTTTAATCCTGACATGTAAGATGAATTTCAAAGTTTTTAATAATTTTTTCATTTGACTAAAATTGATATATCTTAACATTCGTACGGTTGAATCATCGAAAAAATCATTTTAAAAATTAATCTTGTAAATCAGGAACGAGTCTCGTTGTCGGGAGTGCTGCTTTTACTAGGTTTTTCTAATCCTAACATGCAAGATGAATTTCAAATTTGTTAATAATTTTTTCATATGACTAAAATTGATATATCCTAACATTCGTACGGTTGGATCATCGAAAAAATTATTTTAAAAATTAATGTCGTAAATCGGGAACGAGTCTCGTTGTCGATAGTGGTATTTTTACTAGATTTTTCTAATCTTGACATGCAAGATGAATTTCAAATTTGTTAATAATTTTTTTATAAGACAAAAATTAATATTTCCTAACATCCGTACGTTTGGATCGTCGACAAAATCATTTAAAAAATTAATCTTGTAAATCGGGAAAGAGTCTCGTTTTTGGGAGTGGTACTTTTGCTAGATTTTTCAAATCCTGACATGCAAGATCAATTTCAAATTTTTTAATAATTTTTTCACATGTCTAAAATAGATATATCTTAAAATCCACACGGTTGGATATTCAAAAATATCATTTACAAAATTAATCGGGAAAATCGGGAACGAGTCTTGTTGTCGGGAGTGGTACTTTTACTAGATTTTTCTAATCCTGACATGCAAGATGAATTTCAAATTTTTTAATAATTTTTTCATTTGACTAAAATTGATATATCTTAACATTCGTACGGTTGGATCATCGAAAAAATCATTTTCAAATTAATATTGTAAATCAGGAACGAGTCTCGTTGTCGGGAGTGGTACTTTTACTAGGTTTTTCTAATCCTGACATGCAAGATGAATTTCAAATTTGTTAATAATTTTTTCATATGACTAAAATTGATATATCCTAACATTCGTATGGTTGGATCATCGAAAAAATTATTTTCAAATTAATGTTGTAAATCGGGAACGAGTCTCGTTGGAAGTGGTACTTTTACTAGATTTTTCTAATCCTAACATGCAAGATGAATTTCATATTTGTTAATAATTTTTTTATATGAAAAAATTAATATTTCCTAACATCCGTACATTTGGATCATCGACAAAATCATTTGAAAAATTAATGTTGTAAATCAGGAACGAGTCTCGTTGTTGGGAGTGGTACTTTTGCTAGATTTTTCAAATCCTGACATGCAAGATCAATTTCAAATTTTTTAATAATTTTTTCACATGTCTAAAATAAATATATCTTAAAATCCGCACGGTTGGATATTTTAAAATATCATTTACAAAATTAATCGTGTAAATCGGGAACGAGTCTTGTTGTCGGGATTGGTACTTTTACTATGTTTTTTTAATCCTGACATGTAAGATGAATTTCAAAGTTTTTAATAATTTTTTCATTTGACTAAAATTGATATATCTTAACATTCGTACGGTTGAATCATCGAAAAAATCATTTTAAAAATTAATCTTGTAAATCAGGAACGAGTCTCGTTGTCGGGAGTGCTGCTTTTACTAGGTTTTTCTAATCCTAACATGCAAGATGAATTTCAAATTTGTTAATAATTTTTTCATATGACTAAAATTGATATATCCTAACATTCGTACGGTTGGATCATCGAAAAAATTATTTTAAAAATTAATGTCGTAAATCGGGAACGAGTCTCGTTGTCGATAGTGGTACTTTTACTAGATTTTTCTAATCTTGACATGCAAGATGAATTTCAAATTTGTTAATAATTTTTTTATAAGACAAAAATTAATATTTCCTAACATCCGTACGTTTGGATCGTCGACAAAATCATTTAAAAAATTAATCTTGTAAATCGGGAAAGAGTCTCGTTTTTGGGAGTGGTACTTTTGCTAGATTTTTCAAATCCTGACATGCAAGATCAATTTCAAATTTTTTAATAATTTTTTCACATGTCTAAAATAGATATATCTTAAAATCCACACGGTTGGATATTCAAAAATATCATTTACAAAATTAATCGGGAAAATCGGGAACGAGTCTTGTTGTCGGGAGTGGTACTTTTACTAGATTTTTCTAATCCTGACATGCAAGATGAATTTCAAATTTTTTAATAATTTTTTCATTTGACTAAAATTGATATATCTTAACATTCGTACGGTTGGATCATCGAAAAAATCATTTTCAAATTAATATTGTAAATCAGGAACGAGTCTCGTTGTCGGGAGTGGTACTTTTACTAGGTTTTTCTAATCCTGACATGCAAGATGAATTTCAAATTTGTTAATAATTTTTTCATATGACTAAAATTGATATATCCTAACATTCGTATGGTTGGATCATCGAAAAAATTATTTTCAAATTAATGTTGTAAATCGGGAACGAGTCTCGTTGGAAGTGGTACTTTTACTAGATTTTTCTAATCCTAACATGCAAGATGAATTTCATATTTGTTAATAATTTTTTTATATGAAAAAATTAATATTTCCTAACATCCGTACATTTGGATCATCGACAAAATCATTTGAAAAATTAATGTTGTAAATCAGGAACGAGTCTCGTTGTTGGGAGTGGTACTTTTGCTAGATTTTTCAAATCCTGACATGCAAGATCAATTTCAAATTTTTTAATAATTTTTTCACATGTCTAAAATAAATATATCTTAAAATCCGCACGGTTGGATATTCTAAAATATCATTTACAAAATTAATCGTGTAAATCGGGAACGAGTCTTGTTGTCGGGATTGGTACTTTTACTATGTTTTTTTAATCCTGACATGTAAGATGAATTTCAAAGTTTTTAATATTTTTTTCATTTGACTAAAATTGATATATCTTAACATTCGTACGGTTGAATCATCGAAAAAATCATTTTAAAAATTAATCTTGTAAATCAGGAACGAGTCTCGTTGTCGGGAGTGCTGCTTTTACTAGGTTTTTCTAATCCTAACATGCAAGATGAATTTCAAATTTGTTAATAATTTTTTCATATGACTAAAATTGATATATCCTAACATTCGTACGGTTGGATCATCGAAAAAATTATTTTAAAAATTAATGTCATAAATCGGGAACGAGTCTCGTTGTCGATAGTGGTACTTTTACTAGATTTTTCTAATCTTGACATGCAAGATGAATTTCAAATTTGTTAATAATTTTTTTATAAGACAAAAATTAATATTTCCTAACATCCGTACGTTTGGATCGTCGACAAAATCATTTAAAAAATTAATCTTGTAAATCGGGAAAGAGTCTCGTTTTTGGGAGTGGTACTTTTGCTAGATTTTTCAAATCCTGACATGCAAGATCAATTTCAATTTTTTTAATAATTTTTTCACATGTCTAAAATAGATATATCTTAAAATCCACACGGTTGGATATTCAAAAATATCATTTACAAAATTAATCGGGTAAATCGGGAACGAGTCTTGTTGTCGGGAGTGGTACTTTTACTAGATTTTTCTAATCCTGACATGCAAGATGAATTTCAAATTTTTTAATAATTTTTTCATTTGACTAAAATTGATATATCTTAACATTCGTACGGTTGGATCATCGAAAAAATCATTTTCAAATTAATATTGTAAATCAGGAACGAGTCTCGTTGTCGGGAGTGGTACTTTTACTAGGTTTTTCTAATCCTGACATGCAAGATGAATTTCAAATTTGTTAATAATTTTTTCATATGACTAAAATTGATATATCCTAACATTCGTACGGTTGGATCATCAAAAAAATTATTTTCAAATTAATGTTGTAAATCGGGAACGAGTCCCGTTGGAAGTGGTACTTTTACTAGATTTTTCTAATCCTAACATGCAAGATGAATTTCATATTTGTTAATAATTTTTTTATATGAAAAAATTAATATTTCCTAACATCCGTACATTTGGATCGTCGACAAAATCATTTGAAAAATTAATGTTGTAAATCAGGAACGAGTCTCGTTGTTGGGAGTGGTACTTTTGCTAGATTTTTCAAATCCTGACATGCAAGATCAATTTCAAATTTTTTAATAATTTTTTCACATGTCTAAAATAAATATATCTTAAAATCCGCATGGTTGGATATTCAAAAATATCATTTACAAAATTAATCGTGTAAATCGGGAACGAGTCTTGTTGTCGGGAGTGGTACTTTTACTAGGTTTTTTTAATCCTAACATGTAAGATGAATTTCAAATTTTTTAATAAATTTTTTATACGATTAAAATTGATATATCTTAACTTTTGTACGGTTGGATCATCGAAAAAATCATTTTAAAAATTAATCTTATAAATCAGGAACGAGTCTCGTTGTCGGGAATGGTACTTTTACAAGGTTTTTCTAATCCTGACATGCAAGATGAATTTCAAATTTGTTAATAATTTTTTCATATGACTAAAATTATTATATCCTAACATTCATATGGTTGGATCATCGAAAAAATCATTTTAAAAATTAATCTTGTAAATCAGGAACGAGTCTCGTTGTCGGGAGTGCTGCTTTTACTAGGTTTTTCTAATCCTAACATGCAAGATGAATTTCAAATTTGTTAATAATTTTTTCATATGACTAAAATTGATATATCCTAACATTCGTACAGTTGGATCATCTAAAAAATTATTTTAAAAATTAATGTTGTAAATCGGGAACGAGTCTCGTTGTCGATAGTGGTACTTTTACTAGATTTTTCTAATCTTGACATGCAAGATGAATTTCAAATTTGTTAATAATTTTTTTATAAGACAAAAATTAATATTTCCTAACATCCGTACATTTGGATCGTCGACAAAATCATTTGAAAAATTAATCTTGTAAATCGGGAACGCGTCTCGTTTTTGGGAGTGGTACTTTTGCTAGATTTTTCAAATCCTCACATGCAAGATCAATTTCAAATTTTTTAATAATTTTTTCACATGTCTAAAATAGATATATCTTAAAATCCGCACGGTTGGATATTCAAAAATATCATTTACAAAATTAATCGGGTAAATCGGGAACGAGTCTTGTTGTCGGGAGTGGTACTTTTACTAGATTTTTCTAATCCTAACATGCAAGATTAATTTCAAATTTTTTAATAATTTTTTCATTTGACTAAAATTGATATATCTTAACATTCGTACGGTTGGATCATCGAAAAAATCATTTTAAAAATTAATATTGTAAATCAGGAACGAGTCTCGTTGTCGGGAGTGGTACTTTTACTATGTTTTTCTAATCCTGACATGCAAGATGAATTTGAAATTTGTTAATAATTTTTTCATATGACTCAAATTGATATATCTTAATATCCGTACAGTTCAATCATCGAAAAAATCATTTAAAAAAATTATCTTATAAATCGAGAACGAGTCTCGTTGGAAGTGGTACTTTTACTAGATTTTTCTAATCCTAACACGCAAGATGAATTTCATATTTGTTAATAATTTTTTTATATGAAAAAAATTAATATTTCCTAACATCCGTACGGTTGGATCGTCGACAAATTCATTTGAAAAATTAATCTTATAAATCGGGAACGAGTCTCGTTGTTGGGAGTGGTACTTTTGCTAGATTTTTCAAATCCTGACATGCAAGATCAATTTCAAATTTTTTAATAATTTTTTCACATGTCTAAAATAAATATATCTTAAAATCCGCACGGTTGGATATTCAAAAATATCATTTACAAAATTAATCGTGTAAATCGGGAACGAGTCTTGTTGTCGGGATTGGTACTTTTACTAGGTTTTTTTAATCCTGACATGTAAGATGAATTTCAAATTTTTTAATAATTTTTTCATTTGACTAAAATTGATATATCTTAACATTCGTACGGTTGAATCATCGAAAAAATCATTTTAAAAATTAATCTTGTAAATCAGGAACGAGTCTCGTTGTCGGGAGTGTTGCTTTTACTAGGTTTTTCCAATCCTAACATGCAAGATGAATTTCAAATTTCTTAATAATTTTTTCATATGACTAAAATTGATATATCCTAACATTCGTACGGTTGGATCATCGAAAAAATTATTTTAAAAATTAATGTTGTAAATCGGGAACGAGTCTCGTTGTCGATAGTGGTACTTTTACTAGATTTTTATAATCTTGACATGCAAGATGAATTTCAAATTTGTTAATAATTTTTTTATAAGACAAAAATTAATATTTCCTAACATCCGTACATTTGGATCATCGACAAAATCATTTGAAAAATTAATCTTGTAAATCGGGAACGAGTCTCATTTTTGGGAGTGGTACTTTTGCTAGATTTTTCAAATCCTGACATGCAAGATCAATTTCAAATTTTTTAATAATTTTTTCACATGTCTAAAATAGATATATCTTAAAATCCGCACGGTTGGATATTCAAAAATATCATTTACAAAATTAATCGGGTAAATCGGGAACGAGTCTTGTTGTCGGGAGTGGTACTTTTACTAGATTTTTCTAATCCTGACATGCAAGATGAATTTCAAATTTTTTAATAATTTTTTCATTTGACTAAAATTGATATATCTTAACATTCGTACGGTTGGATCATCGAAAAAATCATTTTAAAAATTAATATTGTAAATCAGGAACGAGTCTCGTTGTCGGGAGTGGTACTTTTACTAGGTTTTTCTAATCCTGACATGCAAGATGAATTTCAAATTTGTTAATAATTTTTTCATATGACTAAAATTGATATATCCTAACATTCGTACGATTGGATCATCGAAAAAATTATTTTCAAATTAATGTTGTAAATCGGGAACGAGTCTCGTTGGAAGTGGTACTTTTACTAGATTTTTCCAATCCTAACACGCAAGATGAATTTCATATTTGTTAATAATTTTTTTATATGAAAAAAATTAATATTTCCTAACATCCGTACGTTTGGATCATCGACAAAATCATTTGAAAAATTAATGTTGTAAATTGGGAACGAGTCTCGTTGTTGGGAGTGGTACTTTTGCTAGAATTTTCAAATCCTGACATGCAAGATCAATTTCAAATTTTTTAATAATTTTTTCACATGTCTAAAATAAATATATCTTAAAATCCGCATGGTTGGATATTCAAAAATATCATTTACAAAATTAATCGTGTAAATCGGGAACGAGCCTTGTTGTCGGGAGTGGTACTTTTACTAGGTTTTTTTAATCCTGACATAGAAGATGAATTTCAAATTTTTTAATAAATTTTTTATAAGATTAAAATTGATATATCTTAACTTCCGTACGGTTGGATCATCGAAAAAATCAATTTAAAAATTAATCTTATAAATCAGGAACGAGTCTCGTTGTCGGGAATGGTACTTTTACTAGGTTTTTCTAATCCTGACATGCAAGATGAATTTCAAATTTGTTAATAATTTTTTCATATGACTAAAATTATTATATCCTAACATTCATATGGTTGGATCATCGAAAAAATCATTTTAAAAATTAATCTTGTAAATCAGGAACGAGTCCCGTTGTCGGGAGTGCTGCTTTTACTAGGTTTTTCCAATCCTAACATGCAAGATGAATTTCAAATTTTTTAATAATTTTTTCATATGACTAAAATTGATATATCCTAACATTCGTACAGTTGGATCATCGAAAAAATTATTTTAAAAATTAATGTTGTAAATCGGGAACGAGTCTCGTTGTCGATAGTGGTACTTTTACTAGATTTTTCTAATCTTGACATGCATGATGAATTTCAAATTTGTTAATAATTTTTTTATAAGACAAAAATTAATATTTACTAACATCCGTACGGTTGGATCGTCGATAAAATCATTTGAAAAATTAATCTTGTAAATCGGGAACGCGTCTCGTTTTTGGGAGTGGTACTTTTGCTAGATTTTTCAAATCCTCACATGCAAGATCAATTTCAAATTTTTTAATAATTTTTTCACATGTCTAAAATAGATATATCTTAAAATCCGCACGGTTGGATATTCAAAAATATCATTTACAAAATTAATCGGGTAAATCGGGAACGAGTCTTGTTGTCGGGAGTGGTACTTTTACTAGATTTTTCTAATCCTGACATGCAAGATTAATTTCAAATTTTTTAATAATTTTTTCATTTGACTAAAATTGATATATCTTAACATTCGTACGGTTGGATCATCGAAAAAATCATTTTAAAAATTAATATTGTAATTCAGGAACGAGTCTCGTTGTCGGGAGTGGTACTTTTACAAGGTTTTTCTAATCCTGGCATGCAAGATGAATTTCAAATTTGTTAATAATTTTTTCATATGACTAAAATTGATATATCTTAATATTCGTACGGTTCGATCATTGAAAAATTCATTTAAAAAAATTATCTTATAAATCGAGAACGAGTCTCGTTGGAAGTGGTACTTTTACTAGATTTTTCTAATCCTAACACGCAAGATGAATTTCATATTTGTTAATAATTTTTTTATATGAAAAAAATTAATATTTCCTAACATCTGTACGGTTGGATCATCGACAAATTCATTTGAAAAATTAATCTTGTAAATCGGAAACGAGTCTCATTTTTGGGAGTGGTACTTTTGCTAGATTTTTCAAATCCTGACATGCAAGATCAATTTCAAATTTTTTAATAATTTTTTCACATGTCTAAAATAGATATATCTTAAAATCCGCACGGTTGGATATTCAAAAATATCATTTACAAAATTAATCGGGTAAATCGGGAACGAGTCTTGTTGTCGGGAGTGGTACTTTTACTAGATTTTTCTAATCCTGACATGCAAGATGAATTTCAAATTTTTTAATAATTTTTTCATTTGACTAAAATTGATATATCTTAACATTCGTACGGTTGGATCATCGAAAAAATCATTTTAAAAATTAATATTGTAAATCAGGAACGAGTCTCGTTGTCGGGAGTGGTACTTTTACTAGGTTTTTCTAATCCTGACATGCAAGATGAATTTCAAATTTGTTAATAATTTTTTCATATGACTAAAATTGATATATCCTAACATTCGTACGGTTGGATCATCGAAAAAATTATTTTCAAATTAATGTTGTAAATCGGGAACGAGTCTCGTTGGAAGTGGTACTTTTACTAGATTTTTCCAATCCTAACACGCAAGATGAATTTCATATTTGTTAATAATTTTTTTATATGAAAAAAATTAATATTTCCTAACATCCGTACGTTTGGATCATCGACAAAATCATTTGAAAAATTAATGTTGTAAATTGGGAACGAGTCTCGTTGTTGGGAGTGGTACTTTTGCTAGAATTTTCAAATCCTGACATGCAAGATCAATTTCAAATTTTTTAATAATTTTTTCACATGTCTAAAATAAATATATCTTAAAATCCGCATGGTTGGATATTCAAAAATATCATTTACAAAATTAATCGTGTAAATCGGGAACGAGCCTTGTTGTCGGGAGTGGTACTTTTACTAGGTTTTTTTAATCCTGACATAGAAGATGAATTTCAAATTTTTTAATAAATTTTTTATAAGATTAAAATTGATATATCTTAACTTCCGTACGGTTGGATCATCGAAAAAATCATTTTAAAAATTAATCTTATAAATCAGGAACGAGTCTCGTTGTCGGGAATGGTACTTTTACTAGGTTTTTCTAATCCTGACATGCAAGATGAATTTCAAATTTGTTAATAATTTTTTCATATGACTAAAATTATTATATCCTAACATTCATATGGTTGGATCATCGAAAAAATCATTTTAAAAATTAATCTTGTAAATCAGGAACGAGTCCCGTTGTCGGGAGTGCTGCTTTTACTAGGTTTTTCCAATCCTAACATGCAAGATGAATTTCAAATTTTTTAATAATTTTTTCATATGACTAAAATTGATATATCCTAACATTCGTACAGTTGGATCATCGAAAAAATTATTTTAAAAATTAATGTTGTAAATCGGGAACGAGTCTCGTTGTCGATAGTGGTACTTTTACTAGATTTTTCTAATCTTGACATGCATGATGAATTTCAAATTTGTTAATAATTTTTTTATAAGACAAAAATTAATATTTACTAACATCCGTACGGTTGGATCGTCGATAAAATCATTTGAAAAATTAATCTTGTAAATCGGGAACGCGTCTCATTTTTGGGAGTGGTACTTTTGCTAGATTTTTCAAATCCTCACATGCAAGATCAATTTCAAATTTTTTAATAATTTTTTAACATGTCTAAAATAGATATATCTTAAAATCCGCACGGTTGGATATTCAAAAATATCATTTACAAAATTAATCGGGTAAATCGGGAACAAGTCTTGTTGTCGGGAGTGGTACTTTTACTAGATTTTTCTAATCCTGACATGCAAGATTAATTTCAAATTTTTTAATAATTTTTTCATTTGACTAAAATTGCTATATCTTAACATTCGTACGGTTGGATCATCAAAAAAATCATTTTAAAAATTAATATTGTAAATCAGGAACGAGTCTCGTTGTCGGGAGTGGTACTTTTACAAGGTTTTTCTAATCCTGGCATGCAAGATGAATTTCAAATTTGTTAATAATTTTTTCATATGACTAAAATTGATATATCTTAATATTCGTACGGTTCGATCATTGAAAAAATCATTTAAAAAAATTATCTTATAAATCGAGAACGAGTCTCGTTGGAAGTGGTACTTTTACTAGATTTTTCTAATCCTAACACGCAAGATGAATTTCATATTTGTTAATAATTTTTTTATATGAAAAAAATTAATATTTCCTAACATCCGTACGGTTGGATCATCGACAAATTCATTTGAAAAATTAATCTTATAAATCGGAAACGAGTCTCGTTGTTGGGAGTGGTACTTTTGGTAGATTTTTCAAATCATGACATGCAAGATCAATTTCAAATTTTTTAATAATTTTTTCACATGTCTAAAATAAATATATCTTAAAATCCGCACGGTTGGATATTCAAACATATCATTTACAAAATTAATCGTGTAAATCGGGAACGAGTCTTGTTGTCGGGAGTGGTACTTTTACTAGGTTTTTTTAATCCTAACATGTAAGATGAATTTCAATTTTTTTAATAATTTTTTCATTTGACTAAAATTGATATATCTTAACATTCGTACGGTTGAATCATCGAAAAAATCATTTTAAAAATTAATCTTGTAAATCAGGAACGAGTCCCGTTGTCGGGAGTGCTGCTTTTACTAGGTTTTTCCAATCCTAACATGCAAGATGAATTTCAAATTTTTTAATAATTTTTTCATATGACTAAAATTGATATATCCTTACATTCGTACAGTTGGATCATCGAAAAAATTATTTTAAAAATTAATGTTGTAAATCGGGAACGAGCCTCGTTGTCGATAGTTGTACTTTTACTAGATTTTTCTAATCTTGACATGCATGATGAATTTCAAATTTGTTAATAATTTTTTTATAAGACAAAAATTAATATTTACTAACATCCGTACGGTTGGATCATCGACAAATTCATTTGAAAAATTAATCTTGTAAATCGGGAACGAGTCTCGTTTTTGGGAGTGGTACTTTTGCTAGATTTTTCAAATCCTGACATGCAAGATCAATTTCAAATTTTTTAATAATTTTTTCACATGTCTAAAATAGATATATCTTAAAATCCGCACGGTTGGATATTCAAAAATATCATTTACAAAATTAATCGGGTAAATCGGGAACGAGTCTTGTTGTCGGGAGTGGTACTTTTACTAGATTTTTCTAATCCTGACATGCAAGATGAATTTCAAATTTTTTAATAATTTTTTCATTTGACTAAAATTGATATATCTTAACATTCGTACGGTTGGATCATCGAAAAAATCATTTTAAAAATTAATATTGTAAATCAGGAACGAGTCTCGTTGTCGGGAGTGGTACTTTTACTAGTTTTTTCTAATCCTGACATGCAAGATGAATTTCAAATTTGTTAATAATTTTTTCATATGACTAAAATTGATATATCCTAACATTCGTATGGTTGGATCATCAAAAAAATTATTTTCAAATTAATGTTGTAAATCGGGAACGAGTCTCGTTGGAAGTGGTACTTTTACTAGATTTTTCCGATCCTAACACGCAAGATGAATTTCATATTTGTTAATAATTTTTTTATATGAAAAAAATTAATATTTCCTCACATCCGTACGTTTGGATCATCGACAAAATCATTTGAAAAATTAATGTTGTAAATTGGGAACGAGTCTCGTTGTTGGGAGTGGTACTTTTGCTAGAATTTTCAAATCCTGACATGCAAGATCAATTTCAAATTTTTTAATAATTTTTTCACATGTCTAAAATAAATATATCTTAAAATCCGCATGGTTGGATATTCAAAAATATCATTTACAAAATTAATCGTGTAAATCGGGAACGAGCCTTGTTGTCGGGAGTGGTACTTTTACTAGGTTTTTTTAATCCTGACATAGAAGATGAATTTCAAATTTTTTAATAAATTTTTTATAAGATTAAAATTGATATATCTTAACTTCCGTACGGTTGGATCATCGAAAAAATCATTTTAAAAATTAATCTTATAAATCAGGAACGAGTCTCGTTGTCGGGAATGGTACTTTTACTAGGTTTTTCTAATCCTGACATGCAAGATGAATTTCAAATTTGTTAATAATTTTTTCATATGACTAAAATTATTATATCCTAACATTCATATGGTTGGATCATCGAAAAAATCATTTTAAAAATTAATCTTGTAAATCAGGAACGAGTCCCGTTGTCGGGAGTGCTGCTTTTACTAGGTTTTTCCAATCCTAACATGCAAGATGAATTTCAAATTTTTTAATAATTTTTTCATATGACTAAAATTGATATATCCTAACATTCGTACAGTTGGATCATCGAAAAAATTATTTTAAAAATTAATGTTGTAAATCGGGAACGAGTCTCGTTGTCGATAGTGGTACTTTTACTAGATTTTTCTAATCTTGACATGCATGATGAATTTCAAATTTGTTAATAATTTTTTTATAAGACAAAAATTAATATTTACTAACATCCGTACGGTTGGATCGTCGATAAAATCATTTGAAAAATTAATCTTGTAAATCAGGAACGAGTCCCGTTGTCGGGAGTGCTGCTTTTACTAGGTTTTTCCAATCCTAACATGCAAGATGAATTTCAAATTTTTTAATAATTTTTTCATATGACTAAAATTGATATATCCTAACATTCGTACGGTTCGATCATTGAAAAAATCATTTAAAAAAATATCTTATAAATCGAGAACGAGTCTCGTTGGAAGTGGTACTTTTACTAGATTTTTCTAATCCTAACACGCAAGATGAATTTCATATTTGTTAATAATTTTTTTATATGAAAAAAATTAATATTTCCTAACATCCGTACGGTTGGATCGTCGACAAATTCATTTGAAAAATTAATCTTGTAAATCGGGAACGAGTCTCGTTGTTGGGAGTGGTACTTTTGCTAGATTTTTCAAATCCTGACATGCAAGATCAATTTCAAAATTTTTAATAATTTTTTCACATGTCTAAAATAAATATATCTTAAAATCCGCACGGTTGGATATTCAAAAATATCATTTACAAAATTAATCGTGTAAATCGGGAACGAGTCTTGTTGTCGGAAGTGGTACTTTTACTAGGTTTTTTTAATCCTACATGTAAGATGAATTTCAATTTTTTTAATAATTTTTTCATTTGACTAAAATTGATATATCTTAACATTCGTACGGTTGAATCATCGAAAAAATCATTTTAAAAATTAATCTTGTAAATCAGGAACGAGTCTCGTTGTCGGGAGTGCTGCTTTTACTAAGTTTTTCTAATCCTAACATGCAAGATGAATTTCAAATTTGTTAATAATTTTTCCATATGACTAAAATTGATATATCCTAACATTCGTACGGTTGGATCATCGGAAAAATTATTTTAAAAATTAATGTTGTAAATCGGGAACGAGTCTCGTTGTCGATAGTGGTACTTTTACTAGATTTTTCTAATCTTGACATACAAGATGAATTTCAAATTTGTTAATAATTTTTTTATAAGACAAAAATTAATATTTCCTAACATCCGTACATTTGGATCGTCGACAAAATCATTTGAAAAATTAATCTTGTAAATCGGGAACGAGTCTCATTTTTGGGAGTGGTACTTTTGCTAGATTTTTCAAATCCTGACATGCAAGATCAATTTCAAATTTTTTAATAATTTTTTCACATGTCTAAAATAGATATATCTTAAAATCCGCACGGTTGGATATTCAAAAATATCATTTACAAAATTAATCTTGTAAATCGGGAACGAGTCTTGTTGTCGGAAGTGGTACTTTTACTAGGTTTTTTTAATCCTAACATGTAAGATGAATTTCAATTTTTTTAATAATTTTTTCATTTGACTAAAATTGATATATCTTAACATTCGTACGGTTGAATCATCGAAAAAATCATTTTAAAAATTAATCTTGTAAATCAGGAACGAGTCTCGTTGTCGGGAGTGCTGCTTTTACTAAGTTTTTCTAATCCTAACATGCAAGATGAATTTCAAATTTGTTAATAATTTTTTCATATGACTAAAATTGAAATATCCTAACATTCGTACGGTTGGATCATCGGAAAAATTATTTTAAAAATTAGTGTTGTAAATCGGGAACGAGTCTCGTTGTCGATAGTGGTACTTTTACTAGATTTTTCTAATCTTGACATACAAGATGAATTTCAAATTTGTTAATAATTTTTTTATAAGACAAAAATTAATATTTCCTAACATCCGTACGTTTGGATCGTCGACAAAATCATTTGAAAAATTAATCTTGTAAATCGGGAACGAGTCTCATTTTTGGGAGTCGTACTTTTGCTAGATTTTTCAAATCCTGACATGCAAGATCAATTTCAAATTTTTTAATAATTTTTTCACATGTCTAAAATAGATATATCTTAAAATCCGCACGGTTGGATATTCAAAAATATCATTTACAAAATTAATCGTGTAAATCGGGAACGAGTCTTGTTGTCGGAAGTGGTACTTTTACTAGGTTTTTTTAATCCTAACATGTAAGATGAATTTCAATTTTTTTAATAATTTTTTCATTTGACTAAAATTGATATATCTTAACATTCGTACGGTTAAATCATCGAAAAAATCATTTTAAAAATTAATCTTGTAAATCAGGAACGAGTCTCGTTGTCGGGAGTGCTGCTTTTACTAAGTTTTTCTAATCCTAACATGCAAGATGAATTTCAAATTTGTTAATAATTTTTTCATATGACTAAAATTGATATATCCTAACATTCGTACGGTTGGATAATCGGAAAAATTATTTTAAAAATTAATGTTGTAAATCGGGAACGAGTCTCGTTGTCGATAGTGGTACTTTTACTAGATTTTTCTAATCTTGACATACAAGATGAATTTCAAATTTGTTAATAATTTTTTTATAAGACAAAAATTAATATTTCCTAACATCCGTACGTTTGGATCGTCGACAAAAACATTTGAAAAATTTAATCTTGTAAATCGGGAACGAGTCTCATTTTTGGGAGTGGTATGCAAGATCAATTTCAAATTTTTTAATAATTTTTTCACATGTCTAAAATAGATATATCTTAAAATCCGCACGGTTGGATATTTAAAAATATCATTTACAAAATTAATCGGGTAAATCGGGAACGAGTCTTGTTGTCGGGAGTTGTACTTTTACTAGATTTTTCTAATCCTGACATGCAAGATGAATTTCAAATTTTTTAATAATTTTTTCATTTGACTAAAATTGATATATCTTAACATTCGTACGGTTGGATCATCGAAAAAACAATTTTAAAAATTAATATTGTAAATCAGGAACGAGTCTCGTTGTCGGGAGTGGTACTTTTACTAGGTTTTTCTAATCCTGAGATGCAAGATGAATTTCAAATTTGTTAATAATTTTTTCATATGACTAAAATTGATATATATTAATATTCGTACGGTTCGATCATCGAAAAAATATTTAAAAAAATTATCTTATAAATCGAGAACGAGTCTCGTTGGAAGTGGTACTTTTACTAGATTTTTCTAATCCTAACACGCAAGATGAATTTCGTATTTGTTAATAATTTTTTTATATGAAAAAAATTAATATTTCCTAACATCCGTACGGTTGGATCATCGACAAATTCATTTGAAAAATTAATCTTGTAAATCGGGAATGAGTCTCGTTGTTGGGAGTGGTACTTTTGCTAGATTTTTCAAATCCTGACATGCAAGATCAATTTCAAATTTTTTAATAATTTTTTCACATGTCTAAAATAAATATATCTTAAAATCCGCATGGTTGGATATTCAAAAATATCATTTACAAAATTAATCGTGTAAATCGAGAACGAGTCTTGTTGTCGGGAGTGGTACTTTCACTAGGTTTTTTTAATCCTGACATGTAAGATGAATTTCAAATTTTTTAATATTTTTTTCATTTGACTAAAATTGATATATCTTAACATTCGTACGGTTGAATCATCGAAAAAATCATTTTAAAAATTAAACTTGTAAATCAGGAACGAGTCTCGTTGTCGGGAGTGCTGCTTTTACTAGGTTTTTCTAATCCTAACATGCAAGATGAATTTCAAATTTGTTAATAATTTTTTCATATGACTAAAATTGATATATCCTAACATTCGTACGGTTGGATCATCGAAAAAATTATTTTAAAAATTAATGTTGTAAATCGGGAACGAGTCTCGTTGTCGATAGTGGTACTTTTACTAGATTTTTCTAATCCTGACATGGAAGATGAATTTCAAATTTGTTAATAATTTTTTTATAAGACAAAAATTAATATTTCCTAACATCTGTACGTTTGGATCGTCGACAAAATCATTTGAAAAATTAATCTTGTAAATCGAGAACGAGTCTCATTTTTGGGAGTGATACTTTTGCTAGATTTTTCAAATCCTGACATGCAAGATTAATTTCAAATTTTTTAATAATTTTTTCACATGTCTAAAATAGATATATCTTAAAATCTGCATGGTTGGATATTCAAAAATATCATTTACAAAATTAATCGGGTAAATCGGGAACAAGTCTTGTTGTCGGGAGTGGTACTTTTACTAGATTTTTCTAATCCTGACATGCAAGATGAATTTCAAATTTTTTAATATTTTTTTCATTTGACTAAAATTGATGTATCTTAACATTTGTACGGTTGGATCATCGAAAAAATCATTTTAAAAATTAATATTGTAAATCAGGAACGAGTCTCGTTGTCGGGAGTGGTACTTTTACTAGGTTTTTCTAATCCTGACATGCAAGATGAATTTCAAATTTGTTAATAATTTTTTCATATGACTAAAATTGATATATCTTAATATTCGTACGGTTCGATCATCAAAAAAATCATTTAAAAAAATTATCTTATAAATCGAGAACGAGTCTCGTTGGAAGTGGTACTTTTACTAGATTTTTCTAATCCTAACACGCAAGATGAATTTCATATTTGTTAATAATTTTTTTATATGAAAAAAATTAATATTTCCTAACATCCGTATGGTTGGATCGTCGACAAATTCATATGAAAAATTAATCTTGTAAATCGGGAACGAGTCTCGTTGTTGGGAGTGGTACTTTTACTAGGTTTTTCAAATCCTGACATGCAAGATCAATTTCAAATTTTTTAATAATTTTTTCACATCTCTAAAATTGATATATATTAAAATCCGCACAGTTAGATCTTCGAAAAAATCATTTTAAAAATTAATCTTGTAAATCAGGAACGAGGCTCGTTGTCGGGAGTGCTACTTTTACTAGGTTTTTCTAATCTTGACATGCAAGATGAATTTCAAATTTTTTAATAAATTTTTTATACGATTAAAATTGATATATCTTAACATCCGTACGGTTGGATCATCGAAAAAATCATTTTAAAAATTAATCTTTTAAATCAGGAATGAGTCTCGTTGTCGGTAATGGTACTTTTACTAGGTTTTTCTAATCCTGACATGCAAGATGAATTTCAAATTTGTTAATAATTTTTTCATATGACTAAAATTGTTATATCCTAACATTCATATGGTTGGATCATCGAAAAAATCATTTTAAAAATTAATCTTGTAAATCAGGAACGAGTCTCGTTGTCGGGAGTGCTGCTTTTACTAGGTTTTTCTAATCCTAACATGCAAGATGAATTTCAAATTTGTTAATAATTTTTTCATATGACTAAAATTGATATATCCTAACATTCGTACGGTTGGATCATCGAAAAAATTATTTTAAAAATTAATGTTGTAAATCGGGAACGAGTCTCGTTGTCGATAGTGGTACTTTTACTAGATTTTTCTAATCCTGACATGGAAGATGAATTTCAAATTTGTTAATAATTTTTTTATAAGACAAAAATTAATATTTCCTAACATCCGTACGTTTGGATCGTCGACAAAATCATTTGAAAAATTAATCTTGTAAATCGAGAACGAGTCTCGTTTTTGGGAGTGATACTTTTGCTAGATTTTTCAAATCCTGACATGCAAGATTAATTTCAAATTTTTTAATAATTTTTTCACATGTCTAAAATAGATATATCTTAAAATCTGCATGGTGGGATATTCAAAAATATCATTTACAAAATTAATCGGGTAAATCGGGAACGAGTCTTGTTGTCGGGAGTGGTACTTTTACTAGATTTTTCTAATCCTGACATGCAAGATGAATTTCAAATTTTTTAATATTTTTTTCATTTGACTAAAATTGATATATCTTAACATTCGTACGGTTGGATCATCGAAAAAATCATTTTAAAAATTAATATTTTAAATCAGGAACGAGTCTCGTTGTCGGGAGTGGTACTTTTACTAGGTTTTTCTAATCCTGACATGCAAGATGAATTTCAAATTTGTTAATAATTTTTTCATATGACTAAAATTGATATATCTTAATATTCGTACGGTTCGATCATCAAAAAAATCATTTAAAAAAATTATCTTATAAATCGAGAACGAGTCTCGTTGGAAGTGGTACTTTTACTAGATTTTTCTAATCCTAACACGCAAGATGAATTTCATATTTGTTAATAATTTTTTCATATGAAAAAAATTAATATTTCCTAACATCCGTATGGTTGGATCGTCGACAAATTCATTTGAAAAATTAATCTTGTAAATCGGGAACGAGTCTCGTTGTTGGGAGTGGTACGTTTACTAGATTTTCAAATCCTGACATGCAAGATCAATTTCAAATTTTTTAATAATTTTTTCACATCTCTAAAATTGATATATATTAAAATCCGCACAGTTGGATCTTTGAAAAAATCATTTTAAAAATTAATCTTGTAAATCAGGAACGAGTCTCGTTGTCGGGAGTGCTACTTTTACTAGGTTTTTCTAATCTTGACATGCAAGATGAATTTCAAATTTTTTAATAAATTTTTCATATGACTAAAATTAATATATCCTAACATTCGTACGGTTGGATCATCGGAAAAATTATTTTAAAAATTAATGTTGTAAATCGGGAACGAGTCTCGTTGTCGATAGTGCTACTTTTACTAGATTTTTCTAATCTTGACATGCAAGATGAATTTCAAATTTGTTAATGGTTTTTTTATAAGACAAAAATTAATATTTCCTAACATCCGTACGTTTGGATCATCGACAAAATCATTTGAAAAATTAATCTTGTAAATCGGGAACGAGTCTCGTTTTTGGGAGTGGTACTTTTGCTAGATTTTCAAATCCTGACATGCAAGATCAATTTCAAATTTTTTAATAATTTTTTCACATGTCAAAAATAGATATATCTTAAAATCTGCACGGTTGGATATTCAAAAATATCATTTACAAAATTAATCGGGTAAATCGGGAACGAGTCTTGTTGTCGGGAGTGGTACTTTTACTAGATTTTTCTAATCCTGACATGCAAGATGAATTTCAAATTTTTTAATAATTTTTTCATTTGACTAAAATTGATATATCTTAACATTCGTACGGTTGGATCATCGAAAAAATCATTTTGAAAATTAATATTGTAAATCAGGAACGAGTCTCGTTGTCGGGAGTGGTACTTTTACTAGGTTTTTCTAATCCTGACATGCAAGATGAATTTCAGATTTGTTAATAATTTTTTCATATGACTAAAATTGATATATCATAATATTCGTACGGTTTGACCATCGAAAAAATCATTTAAAAAAATTATCTTATAAATCGAGAAGGAGTCTCGTTGGAAGTGGTACTTTTACTAGATTTTTCTAATCCTAACACGCAAGATGAATTTCATATTTGTTAATAATTTTTTTATATGAAAAAAATTAATATTTCCTAACATCCGTACGGTTGGATCGTCGACAAATTCATTTGAAAAATTAATCTTGTAAATCGGGAACGAGTCTCGTTGTTGAGAGTGGTACTTTTACTAGCTTTTTCAAATCCTGACATGCAAGATCAATTTCAAATTTTTTAATAATTTTTTCACATCTCTAAAATTGATATATATTAAAATCCGCACAGTTGGATCTTTGAAAAAATCATTTTAAAAATTAATCTTGTAAATCAGGAACGAGTCTCGTTGTCGGGAGTGCTACTTTTACTAGGTTTTTCTAATCTTGACATGCAAGATGAATTTCAAATTTTTTAATAAATTTTTTATACGATTAAAATTGATATATCTTAACATCCGTACGGTTGGATCATCGAAAAAATCATTTTAAAAATTAATCCTATAAATCAGGAATGAGTCTCGTTGTCGGTAATGGTACTTTTACTAGGTTTTTCTAATACTGACATGCAAGATGAATTTCAAATTTGTTAATAATTTTTTCATATGACTAAAATTGTTATATCCTAACATTCATATGGTTGGATCATCGAAAAAATCATTTTAAAAATTAATCTTGTAAATCAGGAACGAGTCTCGTTGTCGGGAGTGCTGCTTTTACTAGGTTTTTCTAATCCTAACATGCAAGATGAATTTCAAATTTTTTAATAATTTTTTCATATGACTAAAATTGATATATCCTAACATTCGTACGGTTAGATCATCGAAAAAATTATTTTAAAAATTAATGTTGTAAATCGGGAACGAGTCTCGTTGTCGATAGTGGTACTTTTACTAGATTTTTCTAATCCTGACATGCAAGATAAATTTCAAATTTGTTAATAATTTTTTTATAAGACAAAAATTAATATTTCCAAACATCCGTACGGTTCGATCGTCGACAAATTCATTTGAAAAATTAATCTTGTAAATCGGGAACGAGTCTCGTTGTTGGGAGTGATACTTTTGCTAGATTTTCAAATCCTGACATGCAAGATAAATTTCAATTTTTTTAATAATTTTTTCACATATCTAAAATAAATATATCTTAAAATCCGCACGGTTGGATATTCAAAAATATCATTTACAAAATTAATCATGTAAATCGGGAACGAGTCTTGTTGTCGGGAGTGGTACTTTTACAACGAGTCTCGTTTTTGGGAGTAGTACTTTTGCTAGATTTTTCAAATCCTGACATGCAAGATCAATTTCAAATTTTTTAATAATTTTTTCACATGTCTAAAATAGATATATCTTAAAATCCGCATGGTTGGATATTCGAAAATATCATTTACAAAATTAATCGGGTAAATCAGGAACGAGTCTTGTTGTCGGGAGTGGTACTTTTACTTGTTTTTCTAATCCTGACATGAAAGATGAATTTCAAATTTGTTAATAATTTTTTCATATGACTAAAATTGATATATCTTAATATTCGTACGGTTCGATCATCGAAAAATTCATTTAAAAATTTTATCTTATAAATCGAGAACGAGTTTCGTTGGAAGTGGTACTTTTACTAGATTTTCCTAATCCTAACACGCAAGATGAATTTCATATTTGTTAATAATTTTTTTATATGAAAAAATTTAATATTTCCTAACATCCGTACGGTTGGATCGTCGACAAATTCATTTGAAAAATTAATATTGTAAATCAGGAACGAGTCTCGTTATCGGGAGTGCTACTTTTACTAGGTTTTTCTAATCCTGACATGCAAGATGAATTTCAAATTTGTTAATAATTTTTTCATATGACTAAAATTGATATATTCTATCATTCGTACGGTTGGATCATCAAAAAAATCATTTTAAAAATTAAACTTGTAAATCAGGAACGAGTCTCGTTGTCGGGAGTGCTGCTTTTACTAGGTTTTTCAAATCCTAACATGCAAATGAATTTTAAATTTGTTAACATTTTTTTCATTTGACTAAAATTGATATATCCTAACATTCGTACGGTTGGATCATCGAAAAAATTATTTTAAAAATTAATGTTGTTAATCGGGAACGAGTCTCGTTGTCGAGAGTGGTACTTTTACTAGATTTTTCTAATCCTGACATGCAAGATGAATTTCAAATTTGTTAATAATTTTTTTATAAGACAAAAATTAATATTTCCAAACATCCGTACGGTTGGATCGTCGACAAATTCATTTGAAAAATTAATCTTATAAATCGGGAACGAGTCTCGTTGTTGGGAGTGGTACTTTTGCTAGATTTTTTAAATCCTGACATGCAAGATCAATTTCAAATTTTTTAATAATTTTTTCACATGTCTAAAATAAATATATCTTAAAATCCGCACGGTTGGATATTCAAAAATATCATTTACAAAATTAATCGTGTAAATCGGGAACGAGTCTTGTTGTCGGGAGTGGTACTTTTACAACGAGTCTCGTTTTTGGGAGTAGTACTTTTGCTAGATTTTTCAAATCCTGACATGCAAGATCAATTTCAAATTTTTTAATAATTTTTTCACATGTCTAAAATAGATATATCTTAAAATCCGCACGGTTGGATATTCGAAAATATCATTTACAAAATTAATCGGGTAAATCAGGAACGAGTCTTGTTGTCGGGAGTGGTACTTTTACTAGTTTTTCTAATCCTGACATGCAAGATGAATTTCAAATTTTTTAATAATTTTTTCATTTGACTAAAATTGATATATCTTAACATTCGTACGGTTGGATCATCGAAAAAATCATTTTAAAAATTAATATTGTAAATCAGGAACGAGTCTCGTTGTCGGGAGTGGTACTTTTACTAGGTTTTTCTAATCCTAACATGCAAGATGAATTTCAAATTTGTTAATATTTTTTTCATATGACTAAAATTGATATATCTTAATATTCGTACGGTTCGATCATCGAAAAAATCATTTAAAAAATTTATCTTATAAATCGAGAACGAGTTTCGTTGGAAGTGGTACTTTTACTAGATTTTTCTAATCCTAACTCGCAAGATGAATTTCATATTTGTTAATAATTTTTTTATATGAAAAAAATTAATATTTCCTAACATCCGTACTGTTGGATCGTCGACAAATTCATTTGAAAACTTAATCTTGTAAATCGGGAACGAGTCTCGTTGTTGGGAGTGGTACTTTTACTAGGTTTTTCAAATCCTGACATGCAAGATCAATTTCAAATTTTTTAATAATTTTTTCACATCTCTAAAATTGATATATATTAAAATCCGCACAGTTGGATCTTTGAAAAAATCATTTTAAAAATTAATCTTGTAAATCAGGAACGAGGCTCGTTGTCGGGAGTGGTACTTTTACTAGATTTTTCTAATCCTGACATGCAAGATGAATTTCAAATTTTTATTAATTTTTTCATATGACTAAAATTGATATATCCTATCATTCATATGGTTGGATCATCGAAAAAATCATTTTAAAAATTAAACTTGTAAATCAGGAACGAGTCTCTTGTCGGGAGTGCTGCTTTTACTAGGTTTTTCTAATCCTGACATGCAAGATGAATTTCAAATTTGTTAATAATTTTTTCATATGACTAAAATTAATATATCCTAACATTGGTACGGTTGGATCATCGGAAAAATTATTTTAAAAATTAATGTTGTAAATCGGGAACGAGTCTCGTTGTCGATAGTGCTACTTTTACTAGATTTTTCTAATCTTGACATGCAAGATGAATTTCAAATTTGTTAATGGTTTTTTTATAAGACAAAAATTAATATTTCCTAACATCCGTATGTTTGGATCATCGACAAAATCATTTGAAAAATTAATCTTGTAAATCGGGAACGAGTCTCGTTTTTGGGAGTGGTACTTTTGCTAGATTTTTCAAATCCTGACATGCAACATTAATTTCAAAATTTTTAATAATTTTTTCACATGTCTAAAATAGATATATCTTAAAATCTGCATGGTTGGATATTCAAAAATATCATTTACAAAATTAATCGGGTAAATCGGGAACGAGTCTTGTTGTCGGGAGTGGTACTTTTACTAGATTTTTCTAATCCTGACATGCAAGATGAATTTCAAATTTTTTAATATTTTTTTCATTTGACTAAAATTGATATATCTTAACATTCGTACGGTTGGATCATCGAAAAAATCATTTTAAAAATTAATATTTTAAATCAGGAACGAGTCTCGTTGTCGGGAGTGGTACTTTTACTAGGTTTTTCTAATCCTGACATGCAAGATGAATTTCAAATTTGTTAATAATTTTTTCATATGACTAAAATTGATATATCTTAATATTCGTACGGTTCGATCATCAAAAAAATCATTTAAAAAATTATCTTATAAATCGAGAACGAGTCTCGTTGGAAGTGGTACTTTTACTAGATTTTTCTAATCCTAACACGCAAGATGAATTTCATATTTGTTAATAATTTTTTTATATGAAAAAAATTAATATTTCCTAACATCCGTATGGTTGGATCGTCGACAAATTCATTTGAAAAATTAATCTTGTAAATCGGGAACGAGTCTCGTTGTTGGGAGTTGTACTTTTACTAGGTTTTTCAAATCCTGACATGCAAGATCAATTTCAAATTTTTTAATAATTTTTTCACATCTCTAAAATTGATATATATTAAAATCCGCACAGTTGGATCTTCAAAAAAATCATTTTAAAAATTAATCTTGTAAATCAGGAACGAGGCTCGTTGTCGGGAGTGGTACTTTTACTAGATTTTTCTAATCCTGACATGCAAGATGAATTTCAAATTTTAATAATTTTTTCATATGACTAAAATTGATATATCCTATCATTCATATGGTTGGATCATCGAAAAAATCATTTTAAAAATTAAACTTGTAAATCAGGAACGAGTCTCGTTGTCGGGAGTGCTGCTTTTACTAGGTTTTTCTAATCCTGACATGCAAGATGAATTTCAAATTTGTTAATAATTTTTTCATATGACTAAAATTAATAAATCCTAACATTCGTACGGTTGGATCATCGGAAAAATTATTTTAAAAATTAATGTTGTAAATCGGGAACGAGTCTCGTTGTCGATAGTGCTACTTTTACTAGATTTTTCTAATCTTGACATGCAAGATGAATTTCAAATTTGTTAATGGTTTTTTTATAAGACAAAAATTAATATTTCCTAACATCCGTACGTTTGGATCATCGACAAAATCATTTGAAAAATTAATCTTGTAAATCGGGAACGAGTCTCGTTTTTGGGAGTGGTACTTTTGCTAGATTTTTCAAATCCTGACATGCAAGATCAATTTCAAATTTTTTAATAATTTTTTCACATGTCAAAAATAGATATATCTTAAAATCTGCACGGTTGGATATTCAAAAATATCATTTACAAAATTAATCGGGTAAATCGGGAACGAGTCTTGTTGTCGGGAGTGGTACTTTTACTAGATTTTTCTAATCCTGACATGCAAGATGAATTTCAAATTTTTTAATAATTTTTTCATTTGACTAAAATTGATATATCTTAACATTCGTACGGTTGGATCATCGAAAAAATCATTTTGAAAATTAAAATTGTAAATCAGGAACGAGTCTCGTTGTCGGGAGTGGTACTTTTACTAGGTTTTTCTAATCCTGACATGCAAGATGAATTTCAGATTTGTTAATAATTTTTTCATATGACTAAAATTGATATATCATAATATTCGTACGGTTCGACCATCGAAAAAATCATTTAAAAAAATTATCTTATAAATCGAGAATGAGTCTCGTTGGAAGTGGTACTTTTACTAGATTTTTCTAATCCTAACACGCAAGATGAATTTCATATTTGTTAATAATTTTTTTATATGAAAAAAATTAATATTTCCTAACATCCGTACGGTTGGATCGTCGACAAATTCATTTGAAAAATTAATCTTGTAAATCGGGAACGAGTCTCGTTGTTGAGAGTGGTACTTTTACTAGCTTTTTCAAATCCTGACATGCAAGATCAATTTCAAATTTTTTAATAATTTTTTCACATCTCTAAAATTGATATATATTAAAATCCGCACAGTTGGATCTTTGAAAAAATCATTTTAAAAATTAATCTTGTAAATCAGGAACGAGTCTCGTTGTCGGGAGTGCTACTTTTACTAGGTTTTTCTAATCTTGACATGCAAGATGAATTTCAAATTTTTTAATAAATTTTTTATACGATTAAAATTGATATATCTTAACATCCGTACGGTTGGATCATCGAAAAAATCATTTTAAAAATTAATCCTATAAATCAGGAATGAGTCTCGTTGTCGGTAATGGTACTTTTACTAGGTTTTTCTAATCCTGACATGCAAGATGAATTTCAAATTTGTTAATAATTTTTTCATATGACTAAAATTGTTATATCCTAACATTCCTATGGTTGGATCATCGAAAAAATCATTTTAAAAATTAATCTTGTAAATCAGGAACGAGTCTCGTTGTCGGGAGTGCTGCTTTTACTAGGTTTTTCTAATCCTAACATGCAAGATGAATTTCAAATTTGTTAATAATTTTTTCATATGACTAAAATTGATATATCCTAACATTCGTACGGTTAGATCATCAAAAAAATTATTTTAAAAATTAATGTTGTAAATCGGGAACGAGTCTCGTTGTCGATAGTGGTACTTTTACTAGATTTTTCTAATCCTGACATGCAAGATGAATTTCAAATTTGTTAATAATTTTTTTATAAGACAAAAATTAATATTTCCAAACATCCGTACGGTTCGATCGTCGACAAATTCATTTGAAAAATTAATCTTGTAAATCGGGAACGAGTCTCGTTGTTGGGAGTGATACTTTTGCTAGATTTTTCAAATCCTGACATGCAAGATAAATTTCAATTTTTTTAATAATTTTTTCACATGTCTAAAATAAATATATCTTAAAATCCGCACGGTTGGATATTCAAAAATATCATTTACAAAATTAATCGTGTAAATCGGGAACGAGTCTTGTTGTCGGGAGTGGTACTTTTACAACGAGTCTCGTTTTTGGGAGTAGTACTTTTGCTAGATTTTTCAAATCCTGACATGCAAGATCAATTTCAATTTTTTTAATAATTTTTTCACATTTCTAAAATAGATATATCTTAAAATCCGCACGGTTGGATATTCAAAAATATCATTTACAAAATTAATCGGGTAAATCAGGAACGAGTCTTGTTGTCGGGAGTGGTACTTTTACTAGTTTCTCTAATCCTGACATGCAAGATGAATTTCAAATTTGTTAATAATTTTTTCATATGACTAAAATTGATATATCTTAATATTCGTACGGTTCGATCATCGAAAAAATCATTTAAAAATTTTATCTTATAAATCGAGAATGAGTTTCGTTGGAAGTGGTACTTTTACTAGATTTTTCTAATCCTAACACGCAAGATGAATTTCATATTTGTTAATAATTTTTTTATATGAAAAAATTTAATATTTCCTAACATTCGTACGGTTGGATCATCGACAAATTCATTTGAAAAATTAATATTGTAAATCAGGAACGAGTCTCGTTATCGGGAGTGCTACTTTTACTAGGTTTTTCTAATCCTGACATGCAAGATGAATTTCAAATTTGTTAATAATTTTTTCATATGACTAAAATTGATAGATTCTATCATTCGTACGGTTGGATCATCGAAAAAATCATTTAAAAAATTATCTTATAAATCGAGAACGAGTCTCGTTGGAAGTGGTACTTTTACTAGATTTTTCTAATCCTAACACGCAAGATGAATTTCATATTTGTTAATAATTTTTTTATATGAAAAAAATTAATATTTCCTAACATCCGTATGGTTGGATCGTCGACAAATTCATTTGAAAAATTAATCTTGTAAATCGGGAACGAGTCTCGTTGTTGGGAGTTGTACTTTTACTAGGTTTTTCAAATCCTGACATGCAAGATCAATTTCAAATTTTTTAATAATTTTTTCACATCTCTAAAATTGATATATATTAAAATCCGCACAGTTGGATCTTCAAAAAAATCATTTTAAAAATTAATCTTGTAAATCAGGAACGAGGCTCGTTGTCGGGAGTGGTACTTTTACTAGATTTTTCTAATCCTGACATGCAAGATGAATTTCAAATTTTAATAATTTTTTCATATGACTAAAATTGATATATCCTATCATTCATATGGTTGGATCATCGAAAAAATCATTTTAAAAATTAAACTTGTAAATCAGGAACGAGTCTCGTTGTCGGGAGTGCTGCTTTTACTAGGTTTTTCTAATCCTGACATGCAAGATGAATTTCAAATTTGTTAATAATTTTTTCATATGACTAAAATTAATAAATCCTAACATTCGTACGGTTGGATCATCGGAAAAATTATTTTAAAAATTAATGTTGTAAATCGGGAACGAGTCTCGTTGTCGATAGTGCTACTTTTACTAGATTTTTCTAATCTTGACATGCAAGATGAATTTCAAATTTGTTAATGGTTTTTTTATAAGACAAAAATTAATATTTCCTAACATCCGTACGTTTGGATCATCGACAAAATCATTTGAAAAATTAATCTTGTAAATCGGGAACGAGTCTCGTTTTTGGGAGTGGTACTTTTGCTAGATTTTTCAAATCCTGACATGCAAGATCAATTTCAAATTTTTTAATAATTTTTTCACATGTCAAAAATAGATATATCTTAAAATCTGCACGGTTGGATATTCAAAAATATCATTTACAAAATTAATCGGGTAAATCGGGAACGAGTCTTGTTGTCGGGAGTGGTACTTTTACTAGATTTTTCTAATCCTGACATGCAAGATGAATTTCAAATTTTTTAATAATTTTTTCATTTGACTAAAATTGATATATCTTAACATTCGTACGGTTGGATCATCGAAAAAATCATTTTGAAAATTAAAATTGTAAATCAGGAACGAGTCTCGTTGTCGGGAGTGGTACTTTTACTAGGTTTTTCTAATCCTGACATGCAAGATGAATTTCAGATTTGTTAATAATTTTTTCATATGACTAAAATTGATATATCATAATATTCGTACGGTTCGACCATCGAAAAAATCATTTAAAAAAATTATCTTATAAATCGAGAATGAGTCTCGTTGGAAGTGGTACTTTTACTAGATTTTTCTAATCCTAACACGCAAGATGAATTTCATATTTGTTAATAATTTTTTTATATGAAAAAAATTAATATTTCCTAACATCCGTACGGTTGGATCGTCGACAAATTCATTTGAAAAATTAATCTTGTAAATCGGGAACGAGTCTCGTTGTTGAGAGTGGTACTTTTACTAGCTTTTTCAAATCCTGACATGCAAGATCAATTTCAAATTTTTTAATAATTTTTTCACATCTCTAAAATTGATATATATTAAAATCCGCACAGTTGGATCTTTGAAAAAATCATTTTAAAAATTAATCTTGTAAATCAGGAACGAGTCTCGTTGTCGGGAGTGCTACTTTTACTAGGTTTTTCTAATCTTGACATGCAAGATGAATTTCAAATTTTTTAATAAATTTTTTATACGATTAAAATTGATATATCTTAACATCCGTACGGTTGGATCATCGAAAAAATCATTTTAAAAATTAATCCTATAAATCAGGAATGAGTCTCGTTGTCGGTAATGGTACTTTTACTAGGTTTTTCTAATCCTGACATGCAAGATGAATTTCAAATTTGTTAATAATTTTTTCATATGACTAAAATTGTTATATCCTAACATTCATATGGTTGGATCATCGAAAAAATCATTTTAAAAATTAATCTTGTAAATCAGGAACGAGTCTCGTTGTCGGGAGTGCTGCTTTTACTAGGTTTTTCTAATCCTAACATGCAAGATGAATTTCAAATTTGTTAATAATTTTTTCATATGACTAAAATTGATATATCCTAACATTCGTACGGTTAGATCATCAAAAAAATTATTTTAAAAATTAATGTTGTAAATCGGGAACGAGTCTCGTTGTCGATAGTGGTACTTTTACTAGATTTTTCTAATCCTGACATGCAAGATGAATTTCAAATTTGTTAATAATTTTTTTATAAGACAAAAATTAATATTTCCAAACATCCGTACGGTTCGATCGTCGACAAATTCATTTGAAAAATTAATCTTGTAAATCGGGAACGAGTCTCGTTGTTGGGAGTGATACTTTTGCTAGATTTTTCAAATCCTGACATGCAAGATAAATTTCAATTTTTTTAATAATTTTTTCACATGTCTAAAATAAATATATCTTAAAATCCGCACGGTTGGATATTCAAAAATATCATTTACAAAATTAATCGTGTAAATCGGGAACGAGTCTTGTTGTCGGGAGTGGTACTTTTACAACGAGTCTCGTTTTTGGGAGTAGTACTTTTGCTAGATTTTTCAAATCCTGACATGCAAGATCAATTTCAATTTTTTTAATAATTTTTTCACATTTCTAAAATAGATATATCTTAAAATCCGCACGGTTGGATATTCAAAAATATCATTTACAAAATTAATCGGGTAAATCAGGAACGAGTCTTGTTGTCGGGAGTGGTACTTTTACTAGTTTCTCTAATCCTGACATGCAAGATGAATTTCAAATTTGTTAATAATTTTTTCATATGACTAAAATTGATATATCTTAATATTCGTACGGTTCGATCATCGAAAAAATCATTTAAAAATTTTATCTTATAAATCGAGAATGAGTTTCGTTGGAAGTGGTACTTTTACTAGATTTTTCTAATCCTAACACGCAAGATGAATTTCATATTTGTTAATAATTTTTTTATATGAAAAAATTTAATATTTCCTAACATTCGTACGGTTGGATCATCGACAAATTCATTTGAAAAATTAATATTGTAAATCAGGAACGAGTCTCGTTATCGGGAGTGCTACTTTTACTAGGTTTTTCTAATCCTGACATGCAAGATGAATTTCAAATTTGTTAATAATTTTTTCATATGACTAAAATTGATAGATTCTATCATTCGTACGGTTGGATCATCGAAAAAATCATTTTAAAATTTAAACTTGTAAATCAGGAACGAGTCTCGTTGTCGGGAGTGCTGCTTTTACTAGGTTTTTCAAATCCTAACATGCAAATGAATTTTAAATTTGTTAACAATTTTTTCATATGACTAAAATTGATATATCCTAACATTCGTACGGTTGGATCATCGAAAAAATTATTTTAAAAATTAATGTTGTTAATCGGGAACGAGTCTCGTTGTCGAGAGTGGTACTTTTACTAGATTTTTCTAATCCTGACAAGCAAGATGAATTTCAAATTTGTTAATAATTTTTTTAAAAGACAAAAATTAATATTTCCTAACATCCGTACGTTTGGATCGTCGATAAAATCATTTGAAAAATTAATCTTGTAAATCAGGAACGAGTCTCGTTGCTGGGAGTGGTACTTTTACTAGATTTTTCAAATCCTCACATGCAAGATCAATTTCAAATTTTTTAATAATTTTTTCACAAGTCTAAAATAGATATATCTTAAAATCCGCACGGTTGGATATTCAAAAATATCATTTACAAAATTAATCGTGTAAATCGGGAACGAGTCTTGTTGTCGGGAGTGGTACTTTTACTAGATTTTTCTAATCCTGACATGTAAGATGAATTTCAAATTTTTTAATAATTTTTTCATTTGACTAAAATTGATATATCTTAACATTCGTACGGTTGAATCATCGAAAAATTCATTTTAAAAATTAATATTGTAAATCAGGAACGAGTCTCGTTGTCGGGAGTGGTACTTTTACTAGGTTTTTCTAATCCTGACATGCAAGATGAATTTCAAATTTGTTAATAATTTTTTCATATGACTAAAATTGATATATCCTAACATTCATATGGTTGTATCATCGAAAAAATCATTTTAAAAATTAATCTTGTAAATCAGGAACGAGTCTCGTTGTCGGGAGTGCTGCTTTTACTAGGTTTTTCTTATCCTAACATGCAAGATGAATTTCAAATTTGTTAATATTTTTTTCATATGACTAAAATTGATATATCCTAACATTCGTACGGTTGGATCATCGAAAAAATTATTTTAAAAATTAATGTTGTAAATCGGGAACGAGTCTCGTTGTCGATAGTGGTACTTTTACTAGATTTTTCTAATCCTGACATGCAAGATGAATTTCAAATTTGTTAATAATTTTTTTATAAGACAAAAATTAATATTTCCAAACATCCGTACGGTTGGATCGTCGACAAATTCATTTGAAAAATTAATCTTGTAAATCGGGAACGAGTCTCGTTGTTGGGAGTGGTACTTTTGCTAGATTTTTTAAATCCTGACATGCAAGATCAATTTCAAATTTTTTAATAATTTTTTCACATGTCTAAAATAAATATATCTTAAAATCTACACGGTTGGATATTCAAAAATATCATTTACAAAATTAATCGTGTAAATCGGGAACGAGTCTTGTTGTCGGGAGTGGTACTTTTACAACGAGTCTCGTTTTTGGGAGTAGTATTTTTGCTAGATTTTTCAAATCCTGACATGCAAGATCAATTTCAAATTTTTTAATAATTTTTTCACATGTCTAAAATAGATATATCTTAAAATCCGCACGGTTGGATATTCGAAAATATCATTTACAAAATTAATCGGGTAAATCAGGAACGAGTCTTGTTGTCGGGAGTGGTACTTTTACTAGTTTTTCTAATCCTGACATGCAAGATGAATTTCAAATTTTTTAATAATTTTTTCATTTGACTAAAATTGATATATCTTAACATTCGTACGGTTGGATCATCGAAAAAATCATTTTAAAAATTAATATTGTAAATCAGGAACGAGTCTCGTTGTCGGGAGTGGTACTTTTACTAGGTTTTTCTAATCCTAACATGCAAGATGAATTTCAAATTTGTTAATATTTTTTTCATATGACTAAAATTGATATATCTTAATATTCGTACGGTTCGATCATCGAAAAAATCATTTAAAAAATTTATCTTATAAATCGAGAACGAGTTTCGTTGGAAGTGGTACTTTTACTAGATTTTTCTAATCCTAACACGCAAGATGAATTTCATATTTGTTAATAATTTTTTTATATGAAAAAAATTAATATTTCCTAACATCTGTACTGTTGGATCGTCGACAAATTCATTTGAAAAATTAATCTTGTAAATCGGGAACGAGTCTCGTTGTTGGGAGTGGTACTTTTACTAGATTTTTCAAATCCCGACATGCCAGATCAATTTCAAATTTTTTAATAATTTTTTCACATCTCTAAAATTGATATATATTAAAATCCGCACGGTTGGATCTTCGAAAAAATCATTTTAAAAATTAATCTTGTAAATCAAGAACGAGTCTCGTTGTCGGGAGTGCTACTTTTACTAGGTTTTTCTAATCCTGACATGCAAGATGAATTTCAAATTTGTTAATAATTTTTTCATATGACTAAAATTGATATATCCTATCATTCATACGGTTGGATCATCGAAAAAATCATTTTAAAAATTAAACTTGTAAATCAGGAACGAGTCTCGTTGTCCGGAGTGCTGCTTTTACTAGGTTTTTCTAATCCTGACATGCAAGATGAATTTCAAATTTGTTAATAATTTTTTCATATGACTAAAATTGATATATCCTAACATTCGTACGGTTGGATCATCGAAAAAATTATTTTAAAAATTAATGTTGTTAATCGGGAACAAGTCTCGTTGTCGAGAGTGGTACTTTTACTAGATTTTTCTAATCCTGACATGCAAGATAAATTTCAAATTTGTTAATAATTTTTTTATAAGACAAAAATTAATATTTCCTAACATCCGTACGTTTGGCTCGTCGATAAAATCATTTGAAAAATTAGTCTTGTAAATCAGAAACGAGTCTCGTTGCTGGGAGTGGTACTTTTACTAGATTTTTCAAATCCTGACATGCAAGATCAATTTCAAATTTTTTAATAATTTTTTCACATGTCTAAAATAGATATATCTTAAAATCCGCATGGTTGGATATTGAAAAATATCATTTACAAAATTAATCGTGTAAATCGGGAACGAGTCTTGTTGTCGGAAGTGGTACTTTTACTAGATTTTTCTAATCCTGACATGTAAGATGAATTTCAAATTTTTTAATAATTTTTTCATTTGACTAAAATTGATATATCTTAACATTCGTACGGTTGAATCATCAAAAAATTCATTTTAAAAATTAATATTGTAAATCAGGAACGAGTCTCGTTGTCGGGAGTGGTACTTTTACTAGGTTTTTCTATTCCGGACATGCAAGATGAATTTCAAATTTGTTAATAATTTTTTCATATGACTAAAATTGATATATCCTAACATTCATATGGTTGTATCATCGAAAAAATCATTTTAAAAATTAATCTTGTAAATCAGGAACGAGTCTCGTTGTCGGGAGTGCTGTTTTTACTAGGTTTTTCTAATCCTAACATGCAAGATGAATTTCAAATTTGTTAATAATTTTTTCATATGACTAAAATTGATATATCCTAACATTCGTACGGTTGGATCATCGAAAAAATTATTTTAAAAATTACTGTTGTAAATCGGGAACGAGTCTCGTTGTCGATAGTGGTACTTTTACTAAATTTTTCTAATCCTGACATGCAAGATGAATTTCAAATTTGTTAATAATTTTTTCATATGACTAAAATTGATATATCCTAACATTCGTACGGTTGGATCATCGAAAAAATTATTTTAAAAACTAATGTTGTAAATCGGGAACGAGTCTCGTTGTCGATAGTGGTACTTTTACTAGGTTTTTCTAATCCTGACATGCAAGATGAATTTCAAATTTGTTAATAATTTTTTCATATGACTAAAATTGATATATCCTATCATTCATACGGTTGGATCATCGAAAAAATCATTTTAAAAATTAAACTTATAAATCAGGAACGAGTCTCGTTGTCCGGAGTGCTGCTTTTACTAGGTTTTTCTAATCCTGACATGCAAGATGAATTTCAAATTTGTTAATAATTTTTTCATATGACTGAAATTGATATATCCTAACATTCGTACGGTTGGATCATCGAAAAAATTATTTTAAAAATTAATGTTGTTAATCGGGAACAAGTCTCGTTGTCGAGAGTGCTGCTTTTACTAGGTTTTTCTAATCCTGACATGCAAGATGAAATTCAAATTTGTTAATAATTTTTTTATAAGACAAAAATTAATATTTCTTAACATCCGTACGTTTGGATCGTCGATAAAATCATTTGAAAAATTAGTCTTGTAAATCAGAAACGAGTCTCGTTGCTGGGAGTGGTACTTTTACTAGATTTTTCAAATCCTGACATGCAAGATCAATTTCAAATTTTTTAATAATTTTTTCACATGTCTAAAATAGATATATCTTAAAATCCGCATGGTTGGATATTGAAAAATATCATTTACAAAATTAATCGTGTAAATCGGGAACGAGTCTTGTTGTCGGGAGTGGTACTTTTACAACGTGTCTCGTTTTTGGGAGTAGTACTTTTGCTAGATTTTTCAAATCCTGACATGCAAGATCAATTTCAAATTTTTTAATAATTTTTTCACATGTCTAAAATAGATATATCTTAAAATCCGCACGGTTGGATATTCGAAAATATCATTTACAAAATTAATCGGGTAAATCAGGAACGAGTCTTGTTGTCGGGAGTGGTACTTTTACTAGTTTTTCTAATCCTGACATGCAAGATGAATTTCAAATTTTTTAATAATTTTTTCATTTGACTAAAATTGATATATCTTAACATTCGTACGGTTGGATCATCGAAAAAATCATTTTAAAAATTAATATTGTAAATCAGGAACGAGTCTCGTTGTCGGGAGTGGTACTTTTACTAGGTTTTTCTAATCCTAACATGCAAGATGAATTTCAAATTTGTTAATATATTTTTTCATATGACTAAAATTGATATATCTTAATATTCGTACGGTTCGATCATCGAAAAAATCATTTAAAAAATTTATCTTATAAATCGAGAACGAGTTTCGTTGGAAGTGGTACTTTTACTAGATTTTTCTAATCCTAACACGCAAGATGAATTTCATATTTGTTAATAATTTTTTTATATGAAAAAAATTAATATTTCCTAACATCTGTACTGTTGGATCGTCGACAAATTCATTTGAAAAATTAATCTTGTAAATCGGGAACGAGTCTCGTTGTTGGGAGTGGTACTTTTACTAGATTTTTCAAATCCCGACATGCAAGATCAATTTCAAATTTTTTAATAATTTTTTCACATCTCTAAAATTGATATATATTAAAATCCGCACGGTTGGATCTTCGAAAAAATCATTTTAAAAATTAATCTTGTAAATCAAGAACGAGTCTCGTTGTCGGGAGTGCTACTTTTACTAGGTTTTTCTAATCCTGACATGCAAGATGAATTTCAAATTTGTTAATAATTTTTTCATATGACTAAAATTGATATATCCTATCATTCATACGGTTGGATCATCGAAAAAATCATTTTAAAAATTAAACTTGTAAATCAGGAACGAGTCTCGTTGTCCGGAGTGCTGCTTTTACTAGGTTTTTCTAATCCTGACATGCAAGATGAATTTCAAATTTGTTAATAATTTTTTCATATGACTAAAATTGATATATCCTAACATTCGTACGGTTGGATCATCGAAAAAATTATTTTAAAAATTAATGTTGTTAATCGGGAACAAGTCTCGTTGTCGAGAGTGGTACTTTTACTAGATTTTTCTAATCCTGACATGCAAGATAAATTTCAAATTTGTTAATAATTTTTTTATAAGACAAAAATTAATATTTCCTAACATCCGTACGTTTGGATCGTCGATAAAATCATTTGAAAAATTAGTCTTGTAAATCAGAAACGAGTCTCGTTGCTGGGAGTGGTACTTTTACTAGATTTTTCAAATCCTGACATGCAAGATCAATTTCAAATTTTTTAATAATTTTTTCACATGTCTAAAATAGATATATCTTAAAATCCGCATGGTTGGATATTGAAAAATATCATTTACAAAATTAATCGTGTAAATCGGGAACGAGTCTTGTTGTCGGAAGTGGTACTTTTACTAGATTTTTCTAATCCTGACATGTAAGATGAATTTCAAATTTTTTAATAATTTTTTCATTTGACTAAAATTGATATATCTTAACATTCGTACGGTTGAATCATCGAAAAATTCATTTTAAAAATTAATATTGTAAATCAGGAACGAGTCTCGTTGTCGGGAGTGGTACTTTTAATAGGTTTTTCTATTCCGGACATGCAAGATGAATTTCAAATTTGTTAATAATTTTTTCATATGTCTAAAATTGATATATCCTAACATTCATATGGTTGTATCATCGAAAAAATCATTTTAAAAATTAATCTTGTAAATCAGGAACGAGTCTCGTTGTCGGGAGTGCTGTTTTTACTAGGTTTTTCTAATCCTAACATGCAAGATGAATTTCAAATTTGTTAATAATTTTTTCATATGACTAAAATTGATATATCCTAACATTCGTACGGTTGGATCATCGAAAAAATTATTTTAAAAATTACTGTTGTAAATCGGGAACGAGTCTCGTTGTCGATAGTGGTACTTTTACTAAATTTTTCTAATCCTGACATGCAAGATAAATTTCAAATTTGTTAATAATTTTTTCATATGACTAAAATTGATATATCCTAACATTCGTACGGTTGGATCATCGAAAAAATTATTTTAAAAATTAATGTTGTAAATCGGGAACGAGTCTCGTTGTCGATAGTGGTACTTTTACTAGGTTTTTCTAATCCTGACATGCAAGATGAATTTCAAATTTGTTAATAATTTTTTCATATGACTAAAATTGATATATCCTATCATTCATACGGTTGGATCATCGAAAAAATCATTTTAAAAATTAAACTTGTAAATCAGGAACGAGTCTCGTTGTCCGGAGTGCTGCTTTTACTAGGTTTTTCTAATCCTGACATGCAAGATGAATTTCAAATTTGTTAATAATTTTTTCATATGACTGAAATTGATATATCCTAACATTCGTACGGTTGGATCATCGAAAAAATTATTTTAAAAATTAATGTTGTTAATCGGGAACAAGTCTCGTTGTCGAGAGTGCTGCTTTTACTAGGTTTTTCTAATCCTGACATGCAAGATGAAATTCAAATTTGTTAATAATTTTTTTATAAGACAAAAATTAATATTTCCTAACATCCGTACGTTTGGATCGTCGATAAAATCATTTGAAAAATTAGTCTTGTAAATCAGAAACGAGTCTCGTTGCTGGGAGTGGTACTTTTACTAGATTTTTCAAATCCTGACATGCAAGATCAATTTCAAATTTTTTAATAATTTTTTCACATGTCTAAAATAGATATATCTTAAAATCCGCATGGTTGGATATTGAAAAATATCATTTACAAAATTAATCGTGTAAATCGGGAACGAGTCTTGTTGTCGGAAGTGGTACTTTTACTAGATTTTTCTAATCCTGACATGTAAGATGAATTTCAAATTTTTTAATAATTTTTTCATTTGACTAAAATTGATATATCTTAACATTCGTACGGTTGAATCATCGAAAAATTCATTTTAAAAATTAATATTGTAAATCAGGAACGAGTCTCGTTGTCGGGAGTGGTACTTTTACTAGGTTTTTCTATTCCGGACATGCAAGATGAATTTCAAATTTGTTAATAATTTTTTCATATGACTAAAATTGATATATCCTAACATTCATATGGTTGTATCATCGAAAAAATCATTTTAAAAATTAATCTTGTAAATCAGGAACGAGTCTCGTTGTCGGGAGTGCTGTTTTTACTAGGTTTTTCTAATCCTAACATGCAAGATGAATTTCAAATTTGTTAATAATTTTTTCATATGACTAAAATTGATATATCCTAACATTCATACGGTTGGATCATCGAAAAAATTATTTTAAAAATTACTGTTTTAAATCGGGAACGAGTCTCGTTGTCGATAGTGGTACTTTTACTAAATTTTTCTAATCCTGACATGCAAGATGAATTTCAAATTTGTTAATAATTTTTTCATATGACTAAAATTGATATATCCTAACATTCGTACGGTTGGATCATCGAAAAAATTATTTTAAAAATTAATGTTGTAAATCGGGAACGAGTCTCGTTGTCGATAGTGGTACTTTTACTAGGTTTTTCTAATCCTGACATGCAAGATGAATTTCAAATTTGTTAATAATTTTTTCATATGACTAAAATTGATATATCCTATCATTCATACGGTTGGATCATCGAAAAAATCATTTTAAAAATTAAACTTGTAAATCAGGAACGAGTCTCGTTGTCCGGAGTGCTGCTTTTACTAGGTTTTTCTAATCCTGACATGCAAGATGAATTTCAAATTTGTTAATAATTTTTTCATATGACTGAAATTGATATATCCTAACATTCGTACGGTTGGATCATCGAAAAAATTATTTTAAAAATTAATGTTGTTAATCGGGAACAAGTCTCGTTGTCGAGAGTGCTGCTTTTACTAGGTTTTTCTAATCCTGACATGCAAGATGAAATTCAAATTTGTTAATAATTTTTTTATAAGACAAAAATTAATATTTCCTAACATCCGTACGTTTGGATCGTCGATAAAATCATTTGAAAAATTAGTCTTGTAAATCAGAAACGAGTCTCGTTGCTGGGAGTGGTACTTTTACTAGATTTTTCAAATCCTGACATGCAAGATCAATTTTAAATTTTTTAATAATTTTTTCACATGTCTAAAATAGATATATCTTAAAATCCGCATGGTTGGATATTGAAAAATATCATTTACAAAATTAATCGTGTAAATCGGGAACGAGTCTTGTTGTCGGAAGTGGTACTTTTACTAGATTTTTCTAATCCTGACATGTAAGATGAATTTCAAATTTTTTAATAATTTTTTCATTTGACTAAAATTGATATATCTTAACATTCGTACGGTTGAATCATCGAAAAATTCATTTTAAAAATTAATATTGTAAATCAGGAACGAGTCTCGTTGTCGGGAGTGGTACTTTTACTAGGTTTTTCTATTTCGCACATGCAAGATGAATTTCAAATTTGTTAATAATTTTTTCATATGACTAAAATTGATATATCCTAACATTCATATGGTTGTATCATCGAAAAAATCATTTTAAAAATTAATCTTGTAAATCAGGAACGAGTCTCGTTGTCGGGAGTGCTGTTTTTACTAGGTTTTTCTAATCCTAACATGCAAGATGAATTTCAAATTTGTTAATAATTTTTTCATATGACTAAAATTGATATATCCTAACATTCGTACGGTTGGATCATTGAAAAAATTATTTTAAAAATTAATGTTGTAAATCGGGAACGAGTCTCGTTGTCGATAGTGGTACTTTTACTAGATTTTTCTAATCCTGACATGCAAGATGAATTTCAAATTTGTTAATAATTTTTTCATATGACTAAAATTGATATATCCTAACATTCGTACGGTTGGATTATCGAAAAAATTATTTTAAAAATTAATGTTGTAAATCGGGAACGAGTCTCGTTGTCGATAGTGGTACTTTTACTAGGTTTTTCTAATCCTGACATGCAAGATGAATTTCAAATTTGTTAATAATTTTTTCATATGACTAAAATTGATATATCCTATCATTCATACGGTTGGATCATCGAAAAAATCATTTTAAAAATTAAACTTGTAAATCAGGAACGAGTCTCGTTGTCCGGAGTGCTGCTTTTACTAGGTTTTTCTAATCCTGACATGCAAGATGAATTTCAAATTTGTTTATAATTTTTTCATATGACTGAAATTGATATATCCTAACATTCGTACGGTTGGATCATCGAAAAAATTATTTTAAAAATTAATGTTGTTAATCGGGAACAAGTCTCGTTGTCGAGAGTGGTACTTTTACTAGATTTTTCTAATCCTGACATGCAAGATGAATTTCAAATTTGTTAATAATTTTTTTATAAGACAAAAATTAATATTTCCTAACATCCGTACGTTTGGATCGTCGATAAAATCATTTGAAAAATTAGTCTTGTAAATCAGAAACGAGTCTCGTTGCTGGGAGTGGTACTTTTACTAGATTTTTCAAATCCTGACATGCAAGATCAATTTCAAATTTTTTAATAATTTTTTCACATGTCTAAAATAGATATATCTTAAAATCCGCATGGTTGGATATTGAAAAATATCATTTACAAAATTAATCGTGTAAATCGGGAACGAGTCTTGTTGTCGGAAGTGGTACTTTTACTAGATTTTTCTAATCCTGACATGTAAGATGAATTTCAAATTTTTTAATAATTTTTTCATTTGACTAAAATTGATATATCTTAACATTCGTACGGTTGAATCATCGAAAAATTCATTTTAAAAATTAATATTGTAAATCAGGAACGAGTCTCGTTGTCGGGAGTGGTACTTTTACTAGGTTTTTCTATTCCGGACATGCAAGATGAATTTCAAATTTGTTAATAATTTTTTCATATGACTAAAATTGATATATCCTAACATTCATATGGTTGTATCATCGAAAAAATCATTTTAAAAATTAATCTTGTAAATCAGGAACGAGTCTCGTTGTCGGGAGTGCTGTTTTTACTAGGTTTTTCTAATCCTAACATGCAAGATGAATTTCAAATTTGTTAATAATTTTTTCATATGACTAAAATTGATATATCCTAACATTCGTACGGTTGTATCATCGAAAAAATTATTTTAAAAATTAATGTTGTAAATCGGGAACGAGTCTCGTTGTCGATAGTCGTACTTTTACTAGGTTTTTCTAATCCTGACATGCAAGATGAATTTCAAATTTGTTAATAATTTTTTCATATGACTAAAATTGATATATCCTATCATTCATACGGTTGGATCATCGAAAAAATCATTTTAAAAATTAAACTTGTAAATCAGGAATGAGTCTCGTTGTCCGGAGTGCTGCTTTTACTAGGTTTTTCTAATCCTGACATGCAAGATGAATTTCAAATTTGTTAATAATTTTTTCATATGACTGAAATTGATATATCCTAACATTCGTACGGTTGGATCATCGAAAAAATTATTTTAAAAATTAATGTTGTTAATCGGGAACAAGTCTTGTTGTCGAGAGTGGTACTTTTACTAGATTTTTCTAATCCTGACATGCAAGATGAATTTCAAATTTGTTAATAATTTTTTTATAAGACAAAAATTAATATTTCCTAACATCCGTACGTTTGGATCGTCGATAAAATCATTTGAAAAATTAGTCTTGTAAATCAGAAACGAGTCTCGTTGCTGGGAGTGGTACTTTTACTAGATTTTTCAAATCCTGACATGCAAGATCAATTTCAAATTTTTTAATAATTTTTTCACATGTCTAAAATAGATATATCTTAAAATCCGCATGGTTGGATATTGAAAAATATCATTTACAAAATTAATCGTGTAAATCGGGAACGAGTCTTGTTGTCGGAAGTGGTACTTTTACTAGATTTTTCTAATCCTGACATGTAAGATGAATTTCAAATTTTTTAATAATTTTTTCATTTGACTAAAATTGATATATCTTAACATTCGTACGGTTGAATCATCGAAAAATTCATTTTAAAAATTAATATTGTAAATCAGGAACGAGTCTCGTTGTCGGGAGTGGTACTTTTACTAGGTTTTTCTATTCCGGACATGCAAGATGAATTTCAAATTTGTTAATAATTTTTTCATATGACTAAAATTGATATATCCTAACATTCATATGGTTGTATCATCGAAAAAATCATTTTAAAAATTAATCTTGTAAATCAGGAACGAGTCTCGTTGTCGGGAGTGCTGTTTTTACTAGGTTTTTCTAATCCTAACATGCAAGATGAATTTCAAATTTGTTAATAATTTTTTCATATGACTAAAATTGATATATCCTAACATTCGTACGGTTGGATCATCGAAAAAATTATTTTAAAAATTAATGTTGTAAATCGGGAACGAGTCTCGTTGTCGGGAGTGGTACTTTTACTAGGTTTTTCTAATCCTAACATGCAAGATGAATTTCAAATTTGTTAATATTTTTTTCATATGACTAAAATTGATATATCTTAATATTCGTACGGTTCGATCATCGAAAAAATCATTTAAAAAATTTATCTTATAAATCGAGAACGAGTTTCGTTGGAAGTGGTACTTTTACTAGATTTTTCTAATCCTAACACGCAAGATGAATTTCATATTTGTTAATAATTTTTTTATATGAAAAAAATTAATATTTCCTAACATCCGTACTATTGGATCGTCGATAAATTCATTTGAAAAATTAATCTTGTAAATCGGGAACGAGTCTCGTTGTTGGGAGTGGTACTTTTACTAGATTTTTCAAATCCCGACATGCAAGATCAATTTCAAATTTTTTAATAATTTTTTCACATCTCTAAAATTGATATATATTAAAATCCGCACGGTTGGATCTTCGAAAAAATCATTTTAAAAATTAATCTTGTAAATCAAGAACGAGTCTCGTTGTCGGGAGTGCTACTTTTACTAGGTTTTTCTAATCCTGACATGCAAGATGAATTTCAAATTTGTTAATAATTTTTTCATATGACTAAAATTGATATATCCTATCATTCATACGGTTGGATCATCGAAAAAATCATTTTAAAAATTAAACTTGTAAATCAGGAACGAGTCTCGTTGTCCGGAGTGCTGCTTTTACTAGGTTTTTCTAATCCTGACATGCAAGATGAATTTCAAATTTGTTAATAATTTTTTCATATGACTAAAATTAATATATCCTAACATTCGTACGGTTGGATCATCGAAAAAATTATTTTAAAAATTAATGTTGTTAATCGGGAACAAGTCTCGTTGTCGAGAGTGGTACTTTTACTAGATTTTTCTAATCCTGACATGCAAGATGAATTTCAAATTTGTTAATAATTTTTTTATAAGACAAAAACTAATATTTCCTAACATCCGTACGTTTGGATCATCGACAAAATCATTTGAAAAATTAATCTTGTAAATCGGGAACGAGTCTCGTTTTTGGGAGTGGTACTTTTGCTAGATTTTTCAAATCCTGACATGCAAGATCAATTTCAAATTTTTTAATAATTTTTTCACATGTCTAAAATAGATATATCTTAAAATCCGCACGGTTGGATATTCAAAAATATTATTTACAAAATTAATCGTGTAAATCGGGAACGAGTCTTGTTGTCGGGAGTGGTACTTTTACTAGATTTTTCTAATCCTGACATGCAAGATGAATTTCAAATTTTTTAGTAATTTTTTCATTAGACTAAAATTGATATATCTTAACATTCGTACGGTTGGATCATCAAAAAAATCATTTTAAAAACTAATATTGTAAATAAGGAACGAGTCTCGTTGTCAGGAGTGGTACTTTTACTAGGTTTTTCTAGTCCTAACATGCAAGATGAATTTCAAATTTGTTAATAATTTTTTCATATGACTAAAATTGATATATCCTAACATTCGTACGGTTGTTTCATCGAGAAAATTATTTTAAAAATTAATGTTGTAAATCGGGAACGAGTCTCATTGTCGATAGTGGTACTTTTACCAGATTTTTTTAATCCTGACATGCAAGATGAATTTCAAATTTGTTAATGTTAGATATATTTGATAATGTCATGGCTAATATAATTTATGTTTAGATTTCAGATCTTACTTAACAGGACAAATCAGTACTTAACTGTTGGTCAGTACTTATACTGGAAGTCAGGACTTAAGGATATCAGTACTTATATTATCAGGAGATAATCATCAGAAGTTAGATATCAGAACTTAAGTGCTGAAGGATGATCAGATAAGGACAGTAGCTGATTAAAGGAAAGAAGATCAAGATAAACATAAGAACAGATATGCATGAAGAAGGAGTTCCGTGAAGAATGGAATACTTGGAAGAAAAGATATCTGATTGATATATTTTAGGAAGCAGAATTATATTCCATATCAATTAGCGATTATCTTGTAACTGTGTAGTATATAAACACAGACATAGGGTTTACACTATAAGTGTTATCATATTCGAGAAGATTATTCATTGTAACCCTAGCAGCTCTCGTGATATTTGTTCATCACTGAGAGGTAACAGTTCCACACTGTAACAGAGTTTATTATTTCAATAAAGTTTGTTTTCTGTTACTTAATATCGATTTGATTGTATTATACACTATATTCACCCCCTCTACAGTGTGTGTGACCTAACAAGTGGTATCAGAGCCTATCTTTTAACACACATACAGTTAAATATCCAAACACAATCATTTCGGACACAGAAACTCCAACTAAGCCTACCAAAACTGAGGAATCACCAAAGACACAAATTCAGAGTCGGTATGAGACCATCAGAGTTCCCATACTGAGACCATCTGAATATCCCATATGGAAGGTAAGGATGACCATGTTCCTGGAAGCAACAGATCCAGAATACCTTGATAGAATCAAGGAAGGGCCTCACAAACCAACCAAGCTCGCAGTTGCAGTTGCAGGTGAAGCAGCAAAGACCGTACCAAAGGAGAAGAGTGATTATACTACTGAAGATATAGCATCAATTGCTAAGGATGCTAAGGTACGACACTTACTGCATAGTGCCATTGATAATGTAATGTCAAACAGGGTAATTAACTGCAAGACTGCTAAGGAGATATGGGATGCTCTGGAAACAAGGTGTCAGGGAACTGACACAATTAAGAAGAACAGGAAGACAATACTCACTCAAGAGTATGAACATTTTGACTCAAAGACTAATGAGTCATTGAATGATTTATATGATAGATTTGTCAAACTTTTGAATGATTTGTCATTGGTTGATAAAGAGTATGATCTTGAAGATTCAAACCTTAAATTCCTGTTAGCTCTTCCTGAATGCTGGGATTTGAAGGCAACGACAATAAGAGACAACTACAATCTTGATGAAACAACTCTTGATGAAATCTATGGAATGCTCAAGACTCATGAGCTTGAGACTGAACAAAGAAGCAAGAGGAAAGGAGGAAAGTCAAGGACAGTTGCTCTTAAGGCTGAAGAAGAATCCCCCAAAGCAGCTTCCTTAAGGAAAGACAAGGGTAAAGCTCTTGTCATAAAGTCTGAAACTGAGTCATCAAGTTCTGAAAGTGATGATTTAGATTCTGAAAGCTTGCCTGAGACTGATGCTGATGATGAGATGATGAAGCTGTGTGCTCTTATGGTGAAAGGAATCATAAAGATTGCATATAGGAAGTTCAGGAAGGGAAAGAAGTTTTCCAGGAAAGGCACAAGTTCTGACAAGAAGAATTTCAGAAGATCTGAAAGCAGAGGAGGAAAGTCTGACAAAGGAGATTATACCAATGTTAAATGCTATAACTTTGGTGAGAAAGGCCACATATCTCCTGATTGTAAGAAGGCAAAGGGTGACAAAGGCAAGGCTCTTGTCACAAAGCAGAAAAGCTGGACAGACACCTCAGAATCTGAAAGTGAGGAGAACTATGCATTGATGGCAAATGCTGATAAAGAAAGTGCTGAGAGCAGTTCTGAAGCTGCTGAAACAAAGGGCAACAGAAAAAATATTCTAGTTCTGGACAGTGGATGTTCAGGACATATGACTGGAAATAAGGCCCTGCTATCAGACTTTGTGGAGAAAGCTGGCCCAAGTGTTTCTTATGGAGATGGCAATATTGGAAAAACATTGGGATATGGCAATATCAATCTTGGAAATGTCATAATTAAAGAAGTAGCTCTGGTCTCAGGACTTAAACACAATCTGCTGTGTATAAGTCAAATCTGTGACAAAGGTTATCATGTTGATTTCTTTGAAGAACACTGTGAAATTGTGAGTAAATCTAAAGGCAAAGTTGTTCTGAAAGGATACAGGCATGGTAACATTTATGAAGCTAAGCTTTCAGCAAGTACTGATGGTTCTGCAATATGTCTGATGAGTAGAGCATCAATTGAAGAAAGCTGGAATTGGCACAAGAAACTCTCTCATTTAAATTTCAACAATATAAATGAACTAGTTAAGAGAGATCTTGTGAGAGGACTGCCAAAGTCAGTATTTGCTCCTGATGGCCTTTGTGATTCTTGTTAGAAGGCCAAACAAAGAAAATCTTCATTCAAGAGAAAGACTGAATCATCAATTCTTGAGCCTTATCATCTACTACATGTTGATCTATTTGGTCCAGTAAATGTCATGTCTATTGCAAAGAAGAAATATGCGTTGATCATAGTGGATGAGTTCACCAGATACACATGGGTGTATTTCTTGCACACAAAAAGTGAAACTGCATCTATCTTGATTGATCATGTCAAACATTTGGATAAATTGGTCAAAGATTCTGTGAAAATTTTAAGGAGTGATAATGGCACTGAGTTCAAGAATTTGATAATGGAAGAGTTCTGCAAAAACCATGGAATAAAGCAAGAATTTTCTGCTCCGGGAACTCCACAGCAAAATGGAGTAGTTGAAAGGAAGAATAGACCTCTCATTGAAGCTGCACGAACAATGCGTGAAGAAGCAAAGATTCCAACCTATTTCTGGGCTGAAGCTGTGGAGACTGCTTGTTTTACTCAAAATGCAACACTTATTAACAAGCATGGAAAAACACCATATGAGATGGTGAAGAAAAAGAAGCCAAATCTGAAATACTTTCATGTATTTGGATGCAAGTGTTTTGTTCTCAAGACTCATCCTGAACAGCTATCCAAGTTTGATTTAAAAGCTGATGAAGGAATCTTTGTTGGATATCCACTTTCCACAAAAGCCTTCAGAGTCTATAATTTGAGAACAAAAGTGGTCATGGAATCTATCAATGTCTCTTTTGATGACAAGAAGATTACTAGTCTTGAAGATTTCATTGACCATGATCAGCTGAGATTTGAAAATGAAGACTCAAATTCTGATACTGAAAATCCTGACAGTCTAAGTCCTGATACTGTAAACTCTGATGGATTAAACTCTGATGTTATTGAAACTGTGGTGACTACGTCAAAGGAAGATGCACCTATGTAGGGGGAGCATACTCAAGATCCTACCACATCTCAAGAAACATCAGAACATACATCTGGCTCTTCAAGTTCTGATTCGTCAAGTTCTGATAAGCCAAGTTCTGATAGTGCTGAAAATCTAAATACTGAAGAATCCAACTCAGAGAGCATAGTTTCAGAGGAAGCATCAGAAAATGAAAATGAAGACAGCATGGATCATGGGGGAGCATCCAGTTCTAGAGAAAACCTTCCATCTGCAAGGAGGTGGACAAAATCACATACACCTGATTTGATAATTGGAAATCCTGATGCAGGTGTCAGAACTAAAACAGGTACTTCAAATGAATGTCTCTACAATTCTTTTCTCTCTCAGACTGAGCCAAAGAAAGTGGAAGAAGCTCTTCAAGATGCTGATTGGGTGCAAGCAATGCAGGAAGAGTTAAATGAATTTGAAAGAAACAAAGTCTGGACCCTAGTGCCAAGACCAAAGAATAGATCTGTTGTTGGTACAAAGTGGGTATTCAGAAACAAAACTGACAGTGATGACATAATTACAAGGAATAAGGCAAGGCTGGTTGCAAAAAGATATTCTCAACAGGAGGGAATTGATTATGATGAAACATTTGCACCAGTTGCTAGGTTAGAAGCCATAAGGATATTTTTGGCTTATGCTGCTCACAAAAATTTTACTGTCTTTCAAATGGATGTGAAAAGTGCTTTTCTCAATGGAGAATTGGAGGATGAGGTATATGTTGAACAACCTCCAGGCTTTGTAGATTCCAAACATCCAGATTATGTCTATAGGCTTGATAAAGCACTTTATGGACTTAAGCAAGCTCCTAGAGCATGGTATGAGACTTTAGCTCAGTTTCTTCTGGTATGAGATTTATGTTGATGATATCATTTTTGGGTCTACAAATGACAAACTTTGCAAGAAGTTTGCCAAACTAATGCAGTCAAGATATCAGATGAGTATGATGGGGGGAACTTAGCTATTTTCTAGGCCTTCAAGTCAAGCAGAATGAAGAAGGCACTTTTATTTGTCAAACCAAGTACACCAGAAACTTGCTGAAGAAATTTGGAATGCAAGATTATTCTAGTGCATCCACTCCCATGGCCACTGCAACAAAACTTGATAAGGATACTGGTAAATCAGTAGATATTACTGACTACAGAGGTATGATTGACTCTCTACTCTATCTAACTGCTAGTAGGCCTGATATCATGTATGCTACCTGTCTTTGTGCAAGATTTCAAGCAGATCCAAGAGAACCTCACTTAACAGCTGTGAAAAGAATCTTTAAGTATCTTAAAGGAATAGCTGATTTGGGATTGTGGTATCCTAGAGAATCAGATTTTATACTAATAGGTTACTCAGATGCAGATTTTGTAGGTTGCAAAATTGACAGGAAAAGCACAAGTGGAAGCTGCCAATTTCTTGGAGGCAAATTGGTTTCTTGGTTCAGCAAGAAACAAAAGTCAATTTCCACATCAACTGCGAAAATAGAGTATATTATTGAAGGAAGCTGTTGTGCACAGATTCTTTGGATGAAGAATCAGTTACTGGATTATGGGTTAACATATTTCAAAATCCCTATTTACTGTGATAATCAAAGTGCTATTGCTATGACAGGTAATCCAGTTCAACACTCTATGACAAAGCACATCAGCATCAGGTACCACTTTATAAGGGAACATGTGGATGAAGGTACAGTGGAATTGCACTTTGTTCCAACAGATCAACAACTAGCAGATATCTTCACAAAACCACTGTGTGAAGCCACTTTTACAAGATTGGTAAATGAACTTGGAATGATTTCAGGTTCTTTCTCTAAATCTGCTTAGTCTTGTTCTGTATTATCAGACTTTATGATCAGTATTTACAGAATTTAATCTCTTTCTGTGATTAATTGATAAATGTTTTCAAGTAATGATTGTTGTCTGATATATGTTTCTAAACTCTGATAAGTGATTTGTCTGTCTAAGTAAAAATTCAATCCTATGAGGACAACTGTGCTAGATACTGACTTACTAGCCTTCAATAAACAAATGATCCCGTGTAAGAAGTAATTATTTCTGTGGAAATCTTATGACACTAGCAAATTCTGATAATTGAGCTTAGTTAAGTTTACTTGTTTATCTTATTACTAAGTCACAAATTAGAATAATGCTACTCATCTGTTAAGTTCTGATACTAGTAAAACTGCTGAATGTACTAAGTGCTGATAAACCTCACTTATAAAAAGAAAAATTCAAAAGGATCAAAGAATAAAAATCAGGTACTCCTTCGAGATCTAGAGTAAAAATGTGGAAGGGAAGACCCAAGTGCATTGCTGGTATTAAGTAAATATGCATTAGAAAAGCAAAATATTTTCTTGGTGACTTTTCACACTCTATGATTACTGGAAAAATACTCTGATAATAGCAAAAATTCTGATAAGCAGTCGTGACTCACTTACACTGAGAAGCCACTGTAAAATAGAATTTAAAAAGATGCATAAAATTAGCACAAAACAGTTGAGGTGGACTCAAGCATGAACTCATTCATCAATAGGTTTCAGGATAATGACAGCTCTTTAGCAAAATTTTAGTTATGCCTTATTTCTAAGATACACTGAAGTGAATCAGACTTTACTCTTTGTCTGCTATTTAGCTTGATGCACACACTAATCACTCCATCTGAATGATGAAAATTACTGTGGTGGTCTATGTTATTTTAGATAAACAGTCATTGTGTCATTTTGCACTAACTCTGAGGACAAGTTCTGGTTGCATATTCTGACGATTAAGTTCTGAAGAGTATAACTCAGCACTTGTATGAGGATTTACTAAGATATGCATTCCTTTTTCGAGTTAAGAGATTATGTTCTGATGACTGTTAAGTTCTGAAATAAGTCTAAGTTCTGATATTACAGTCTAAATTCCTTACTTGACTTATCTGTGGATAAAATTTGATAACAGTCTCGGTACAATCTAGAACATGTGAAGTGGAAGATTAATAGTCACTATGGTTAGGATTAATGGTACTCGTACTTGAACAGTCAACTTTTACTTTTGTCTTGTGCGCATTAAACCATGTTTTCTTTTTCCAATGAATGTTATTCTTTTTCCATGTCTGGGGAGACGAGGTAGAATTAATTCTACCTGTCAGCATTAAAAACCTTTGTGTCTCCTGGCATTCTCTTGCCTATATAAACAGCCTCTTCACATCAGCCTTCCCATCAAATTCTTTCTCACAAACTTACCTTCATACTTTTTCTTTCAAAAACACAATGGTCAGATACAACATGTTTTTGAACTACCAAAACTTCAATATGGAGCTAAGCTGTGCCGACTAGCAGCAGGAATGGCACGTCACGGCCATTCCTGAGGAGATATGGGACTCAGTCCCATAGGAGGTTCTGACCCACCTCCTGTTCTTCTATATGGACTACCATCGCCATCTGGAGCGATTGGAGGAGGAAAGGCTGGAATCTCTCCGCCAGCATGAGCGAATCATCCGACTCGCCATTCTGTTTGTCGAGAGTAGGAAGAAGAAATGATTTAATCTCGTCTTCTTCCTGTTTTTCTTCATCATTAGTTTTGTCAGGCTTCTTAGCTAGGACTAAAGTTGTTGATGTTAGGTTTCATAGCTTAGGGAAATCTTGTATAAGTACTGATGTAATTTCCATTTCATGAATGTATTCTCTTGATATATTAATGAAATCTGTCTTTATTTCAAGATTTTTTCTCTAAGTTATTTTGTAATGCATTGATAAATCCTGATTGATATTCTGATGACCATATAAATTCTGGTTTAATTTAAGTTCTGACTTTCCTTTATCAGTACTTACTCATTTGATTTATCTTGGTCATTTTAACTTGATTTCTTCTCAGAATATTAATGATGCAGTGAAATATAATTAAATCAGTGGGAACGGTTTCAATTTTGAATTAAAACTGTTTCACCTTGATTAATGGAATATCTGGGTAAATGGAACGGTTTCTCCTTGAAAACAGGCAAGTGGGCAAGTAATGATTACTGTTTTCTCGCGCTCAGTAACTATCCGTTATTACTGCATGTCTGACACGTGTCCAACGGTAATATTTTTTTTATAGTATAAGTACGACAGAGAAAGGATTTCTTTAATCTTTTATTTTCTTCATACTTTTTCTCTCTACTTGCTTTTACTCTCTCTTTCTCTCATGTTGGTTTTTCATACAGACATTTTATCAAACACCTAACAGGCACTTTTAAATCTCAATTTTTCACATGGCACCTAAGGATTTAATCATTGATGGAGCTAAGTTTGTTCCAAACAACTATGCTGCAATTCTTGATCATGCTGAAGCTCCATCTGAATTGCATTTTGTGCAAGATCTTCTTGCACACAGTGAGATTGGGTATGCACTGACCCAGCCTTCAGTCTTTTCGAGCCAACAAGTTCTGACGTTTTGGCGGACTGGGCACTTTGATGATGGTGGTAAACATGGCACTCCCAGTATTGTTTTCGAAGTGGGTGATTCATCTTATGCAGTCACTCCTAGTACAATACGCAAAGCTCTACATCTCCTAGAAGATTGTACCTTTTCAATTTCAGAAGAATCAGTCTTCAGGAGTTAATGGCAAATTTGGGGTATGAAAGAAGTTTGGCAAAACTTGGGCTGTTGAAACGGGCTCATATCAGAAGAGAATGGAGCTTCTTCTTTGACTGCATCACCAAAGCTTTTGCGAACAAATGTTCGAATTTTGATGCTATCCCAATTCTGAGTCAGCACATAGGGTATGCTATTATCCATTAAACTTATTTTGATTTTGTAACTGGAATAATTGGTTGTATTGGGGATAGGATGACAGAAGATAGGAATGTTGTCTATTTTGCTAGATTCTATCAACTTATATATACTTTTTGTACTAATGAACCTCTATTAATCAGTTCCTCAACCCCACCTTTTAGAGTTGCAAAACGATACTTTAATGACCCGGTAAATGTTGATACTAAGAAATCAGTGGTTAGACCATTACAGATTCCTCAATCTGTAAAACAGATCTTAGTAAATGCTGATCCTCATACTTATAGATCTATTTACTCTGATGTCCAACCAACTACAAACACCCAAAAACCATCATCCTCAGCACCTATCACTCATTCTACTCAACCTACCCTCAGGACATATCTCAAATCCTATCTCTCCATTTCACAGACTGATCAACCCTCAGCCTCAGCACCTACTGTGAAGCTTTCTTCCTCCAAGCCAAAGAGGACAAAAACTGTTCCTCAAACACCTCAAAAGAGAAGGAGGATTACCTTGAGAGATGAATCTGATACTGAGGAACAGGTTCCTTCTTCAGAACCTGTTGTAAGTGAAGCTGAGAAAAAGACTTCTCAGAAGGATTCTGGAATTGGGGGATCTAGGCTTCTCAAAAGGCTTAGAAGAATGACAGTTCCTGAAACTCCCAAGGAATCCAAATCAACTAAGAGATACCAGAAACAGAGGGCAAAAAGGCCAGTTTCACATGATGAAGAGGAAGCAGCTAAGGAAGGGGATCAGGAATCTCTGATCTCACAAGACAAGGAATTTGCTCCAGTCACTTCTTCTCCATCAACTCCATCTAAGGAAGTTGCTACTGAAAAGGCCAACACACCATCTGTGTCTCCTGTTCAAAAGTCTGTATCTCCTGTTGATCCAGGCCTAAGTGCTGAAATTGATATTCAGAATCTGGTTGTGCCTAACATACTTTTCTTAGAAGCTCCACCAGCAACTAATCCTTCTACAACACCTGTTCCTGATTCTATTCAAACTCCAGAGTTATCAACAACATATTCTCTGAATCATGATGTTGATGATCAGACTTTAGGTGAGCATCAGGATTTGGCTGTTGATCAAAACTTAGAACAAGGTCAGCAATTAGAGGATGTTGAAGCCTCTATTGCTACTCACTCTGTTGTCTTATCAGAAGATACTGATTCTTTAAGTTCTGATGCTGCAAATGCCGGAGATACTGGTGATGCTGCTCCAACTGCAGATGTTGATACAGCAGGTCCTTCAGGACATGCTCCTCATCAGACTATTCTAAAGTCTGAACTGGTTAAGAAGTTTGTTACTGGAGAAGCACCAGTTCCTTGGAGTGAAACTCCTGCAGGTCAGGAGTGGACTAAGGAATGGAACTCAGTTTCCTGTGTTCCAACTGAAAAGCATCTTGCTGAGCACTTGACTAAAGCTGATGCAATGTTAAATTCTGATGATTTCAAAACCCAGCTTAGAGTCACTGCATTGAGTACTAAACATCTACAAGGTCTTAATTCAACTACTCATGCAGAGCTCCACAAGATTCAGGAGAACTTTATCAAACAGGAACAAGTTTAGAAAATTGATAAGAAAAAGTTCTTCCAACCTACCATTGACAGGATTGCTTATATTGAAAAGACTCAAGATCATCAACAAGCTCAGATTGATGAAATTCTAAAAAATCAAGCTTCTCAGCAATCACAACTAACTGAAATCCAATCCTCAGTTGAATTGCTTATCTCTCTTCTACTACCTGCTGATGCCAAAAAGGGGGAGAAAATAATTAAGTCCAAATACAAGACTGACAAGACACTGACAGGAAAGGATAATGAAAAAGATGATCAAGGAAACTCTGGAATGGGTAGAGGTCATAGTCAAGGTAGAGGATTCACATCAAGACAAGCTAGTCACAGGACAAGTTCTGATACTGGGAAGAGAATAAGTTCTGCTACTGGTAAAAGGATAAGTTCTGATGAACTGTTAGATCTTGATGAGGAAATGTCAAGACAGTTATTTCTTCAGGAAAATCCAGGAATGGACTTGGAGAGTTTAATGAAAGAAGAAGCTAGGCTTAAATCAGAGAAAGTCACATCTAAATCTGAAGCTTCTGGTAAAAAGCCACTTCCAAAACTCAAAGGCATTGTGATCAAAGAAAGGACACTTACTGAAGCAATATTGGAAAGATCACAACCGCAGATAGATCCAAGATCCAAGGGTAAAGAAAAAGTTGGTGAACCTATCAAGGTTTATGTGCCTCCTGAGGATGAAGAAATTACTGATGAAAAGGATGATCTTGCTCTGACTTCAAGAAAAGTTATTAAGACAACCTCTGACATGGCTCAAGTTATTCAGAGTCAAGAAATTGTAAGTTCTGATATTCAGAAGAAGCAAGTAACCTCTGACATAGCTCAAGTTAACTTGATATCAGAAAATAGACCAAAGACACTCCTACCAGGATTCACTAAAGCAAAACAGACTCAACCTTTGAAGACTACTGCAAGTGGTTTTCAAGCAAGAGTAGTTACTGGAAAGGAAGCAAGAGATAAAACTGGATTGGGAAGTGCTGATGAAAGAAGAATACATAACACTACCAATGATCCAACTTCCTTGAGTGAACCAGGTATTGGAGCAACTCCTGAGAGATTGAATCAACTGGAATCTGTACAAATGGTTTACCATACCTACTAGAAAGAATACATCATGTTGTATTTCATGACAGATGGTAGGGTTTATCATATAAGACAAAATGTCATTTCATTGAAGTATTTTGAAGAATTGGAGCATGTACTTTTCTTACTTCAAGTGGATGACAGAATAACAGGAACTGTTGCAAACTATTTAAAAGAACGGATTCAGAGACAGAAAAGGCTTTATTCTGTTAAGTCTAACAGCACATATGTTCTAAAGTACAGAGATCACAATGGTGATATTGTTGATATGAAACCTAATACTGCACAGATCAGAACATATCTTGGTATTAAGGGACTTGAATTCAATCTGGAGTCTGACAAAGCCTATGTCATAAGACTAGATCAGGAGTTGAGAAAAGCAAAGATCAATGATCTCAGAGCTGCAATCTTTCAAACTGGTGAAGATACTGCAGAGCTTAAAGATGCCAAAAGGAGAATGATTGATGAACTCAGATATGCTGAGAAATGTTTGTTGAAGAACTATCTCAGAACAACTCCTGACATCAGAGAGATCAGATGATGAAGCCAAGTCGAAGATCTACAACTGCTTAAATTCTGATATTTGTACAGACTGAAGTTGTTATCAGAAGTTGATTATTGGTAAAGCTTTAAGGACTGTAAGTTGTAGTTATCTAGTCTAATTCTCATGCATTTATACTTAATGTTTTTGACATCATCAAATATCTGTTAAACTTGTATATTATGCTAATTTACAAGTTGGGGGAGATTGTTAGATATATTTGATAATGTCATGGCTAATATAATATATGTTTAGATTTCAGATCTTACTTAACAGGATAAATCAGTACTTAACTGTTGATCAGTACTTATACTGGAAGTCAGGAGTTAAAGATATCAGTACTTATATTATCAGGAGATAATCATCAGAAGTTAGATATAAGAACTTAAGTGCTGAAGGACGATCAGATAAGGACAGTAGCTGATTAAAGGAAAGAAGATCAAGATAAACATAAGAAGAGATATGCATGAAGAAGGAGTTCCGTGAAGAATGGAATACTTGGAAGAAAAGATATCTGATTGATATATTTTAGAAAGCAGAATTATATTCCATATCAATTAGCGATTATCTTATAACTGTGTAGTATATAAACACAGACATAGGGTTTACACTATAAGTGTTATCATATTCGAGAAGATTATTTATTGTAACCCTAGCAGCTCTCGTGATATTTGTTCATCACTGAGAGGTAACAGTTCCACACTGTAACAGAGTTTATTATTTCAATAAAGTTTGATTTCTGTTACTTAATATCGATTTGATTGTATTATACATTGTATTCACCCCCTCTACAGTGTGTGTGACCTAACAGTTAATAATTTTTTTATAAGACAAAACTTAATATTTCCTAACATCCGTACGTTTGGATCGTCGACAAAATCATTTGAAAAATTAATCTTGTAAATCGGGAACGAGTCTCGTTGTTGGAAGTGGTACTTTTACTAGATTTTTCAAATCCTGACATGCAAGATCAATTTCAAATTTTTTAATAATTTTTTCACATGTCTAAAATAGATATATCTTAAAATCCGCACGGTTGGATATACAAAAATATCATTTACAAAATTAATCGTGTAAATCGGGAACGAGTCTTGTTGTCAGGAGTGGTACTTTTACTAGATTTTTCTAATCCTAACATGCAAGATGAATTTCAAATTTTATAATATTTTTTTCATATGAATAAAATTAATATATCCTAACATCCGTACGGTTGGATCATCAAAAAAATCATTTTAAAAATTAATGTTGTAAATTAGGAACGAGTATCGTCGTCCGGATTGGTACTTTTACTAGATATTTCTAATCCTGACATGCAAGATGAATTTCAAATTTGTTAATAACTTTTTATATGACTAAAATTGGTATTTCCTAACATTTGTATGGTTGGATCATCGACAAAATCAATTTTGTAAATTGGGAATGAGTCTCATTGTCGGGAGTGATACTTTTACTAGATTTTCTAATCCTGACATGCAAGATGAATTTCAATTTCTTTAAATATTTTTTTCACATGTCTAAAATTGATATATCATAAAATTCGTACGGTTTGATTTTCAAAAAAATCATTTTAAAAATTAATCTTGTAAATCGAGAATGAGTCTTGTTGTGGGGAGTGGTACTTTTACTAGATTTTTCTAATCCTGACATGCAAGATGCATTTAAAATTTTTTAATAAATTTTTTATATGATTAAAATTGATATATCTTAACATCTGTACGGTTGGATCATCGAAAAAATCATTTTAAAAATTAATCTTGTAAATCAGGAACGAGTCTCGTTGTCGGGAATGGTACTTTTACTAGATTTTTCTAATCCTGACATGCAAGATGAATTCAAATTTGTTAATAATTTTTTTATTTGACAAAAATTAATATTTCCTAACCTTCGTACGGTGGGATCATCGACAAAATCATTTAAAAAATTAATCTTATAAATTGAGAACGAGTCTCGTTATTGGGAGTGGTACTTTTCCTAGATTTTTCAAATCATGACATACAAGATCACTTTCAAATTTTTTAATAATTTTTTCACATCTCTAAAATTGATATATCTTAAAATCCGCACGGTTGGATCTTCAAAAAAATAATTTTAAAAATTAATCTTGTAAATCGGGAACGAGTCTTGTTGTCGGGAGTGGTACTTTTACTAGATTTTTCTAATCCTAACATGCAAGATGAATTTAAAATTTTTTAATAATTTTTTCATATGACTAAAATTGATATATCTTAATATTCATACGGTTCGATCATCGAAAAAATCATTTAAAAAATTTATCTTATAAATCGGGAACGAGTCTCGTTGGAAGTGGTACTTTTACTAGATTTTTCTAGTCCTTACACGCAAGAGGAATTTCATATTTGTTAATAATTTTTTTATATGAAAAAAATTAATATTTCCTAACATCCGTACGGTTGGATCGTCGACAAATTCATTTGAAAAATTAATCTTGTATATTGGGAACGAGTCTCGTTGTTGGGAGTGGTACTTTTAATAGATTTTTCAAATCATGACATACAAGATCAATTTCAAATCTTTTAATAATTTTTTCACATCTCTAAAATTGATATATCTTAAAATCCGCACGGTTGTATCTTCGAAAAAATCATTTTAAAAATTAATCTTGTAAATCAGGAACGAGTCTCGTTGTCGGGAGTCCTACTTTTACTAGGTTTTTCTAATCCTGACATGCAAGATGAATTTCAAATTTGTTAATAATTTTTTGATATGACTAAAATTGATATATCCTAACATTCGTACGGTTGGATCATCGAAAAATCATTTTAAAAATTAATCTTGTAAATCGGGAACGAGTCTTGTTGTCGGGAGTGGTACTTTTACTAGATTTTTCTAATCCTGACATGCAAGATGAATTTCAAATTTGTTAATAATTTTTTCATATGACTAAAATTGATATATCTTAATATTCGTACGGTTCGATCATCGAATAAATCATTTAAAAAATTTATCTTATAAATCGGGAACGAGTCTCGTTGGAAGTGGTACTTTTACTAGATTTTTCTAATCCTTACACGCAAGAGGAATTTCATATTTGATAATAATTTTTTTATATGAAAAATATTAATATTTCCTAACATCCGTATTGGATCGTCAACAAATTCATTTCAAAAATTAATCTTGTAAATCGGGAACGAGTCTCGTTGTTGGGAGTGGTACTTTTACTAGATTTTTCAAATCCTGACATGCAAGATCAATTTCAAAATTTTTAATAATTTTTTCACATCTCTAAAATTGATATATCTTAAAATCCGCACGGTTGGATCTTCGAAAAAATCATTTTAAAAATTAATCTTGTAAATCAGGAACGAGTCTCGTTGTCGGGAGTACTAATTTTATTAGGTTTTTCTAATCCTCACATGCAAGATGAATTTCAAATTTGTTAATAATTTTTTCATATGACTAAAATTGATATATCCTAACATTCGTACGGTTGGATCATCGAAAAACTCATTTTAAAAATTAATCTTATAAATCAGGAACGAGTCTCGTTGTCGGGAGTGCTACTTTTACTAGGTTTTTCTAATCCTAACATGCAAGATGAATTTCAAATTTGTTAATAATTTTTTTATATGACTAAAATTGATATATCTTAATATTCGTACGGTTCGATCATCGAAAAAATCATTTAAAATATTTATCTTATAAATCGGGAACGAGTCTCGTTGGAAGTGGTACTTTTACTAGATTTTTCTAATTCTTACACGCAAGAGGAATTTCATATTTGTTAATAGTTTTTTTATATGAAAAAAATTAATATTTCCTAACATCCGTACGGTTGGATCGTCGACAAATTCATTTGAAAAATTAATCTTGTATATTGGGAACGAGTCTCGTTATTGGGAGTGGTACTTTTACTAGATTTTTCAAATCATGACATACAAGATCAATTTCAAAATCTTTTAATAATTTTTTCACATCTCAAAAATTGATATATCTTAAAATCCGCACGGTTGGATCTTCGAAAAAATCATTTTAAAAATTAATCTTGTAAATCAGGAACGAGTCTCGTTGTCGGGAGTGCTAATTTTACTAGGTTTTTCTAATCCTGACATGCAAGATGAATTTCAAATTTGTTAATAATTTTTTCATATGACTAAAATTGATATATCCTAACATTCGTACGGTTGGATCATCAAAAAAATCATTTTAAAAATTAATCTTGTAAATCAGGACCGAGTCTCGTTGTCGGTAGTGCTGCTTTTACTAGGTTTTTCTAATCCTGAAATGCAAGATGAATTTCAAATTTTTTAATAATTTTTTCATATGACTAAAATTGATATATCCTAACTTTCGTACGGTTGGATCATCGAAAAAATCATTTTAAAAATTAATCCTGTAAATCGGGAACGAGTCTTGTTGTCGGGATTGGTACTTTTACTAGATTTTTCTAATCCTGACATGCAAGATGAATTTCAAATTTGTTAATAATTTTTTCATATGACTAAAATTGATATATCTTAATACTCGTACGGTTCGATCATCGAAAAAATCATTTAAAAAATTTATCTTATAAATCGGGAACGAGTCTCGTTGGAAGTGGTACTTTTACTAGATTTTTCTAATCCTCACACGCAAGAGGAATTTCATATTTGATAATAATTATTTTATATGAAAAATATTAATATTTCCTAACATTCGTATTGGATCGTCGACAAATTCATTTGAAAAATTAATCTTGTAAATCGGGAACAAGTCTCGTTGTTGGGAGTGGTACTTTTACTAGATTTTTCAAATCTTGACATGCAAGATCAATTTCAAAATTTTTAATAATTTTTTCACATCTCAAAAATTGATATATCTTAAAATCCGCACGGTTGGATCTTCAAAAAAATCATTTTAAAAATTAATCTTGTAAATCAGGAACGAGTCTCGTTGTCGGGAGTGCTAATTTTACTAGGTTTTTCTAATCCTGGCATGCAAGATGAATTTCAAATTTGTTAATAATTTTTTCATATGACTAAAATTGATATATCCTAACATTCGTACGGTTGAATCATCAAAAAAATCATTTTAAAAATTAATCTTGTAAATCAGGAACGAGTCTCGTTGTCGGTAGTGCTGCTTTTACTAGGTTTTTCTAATCCTGAAATGCAAGATGAATTTCAAATTTTTTAATAATTTTTTCATATGACTAAAATTGATATATCCTAACATTCGTACGGTTGGATCGTCGAAAAAATCATTTGAAAAATTAGTCTTACAAATCGGGAACGAGTCTCGTTATTGGGAGTGGTACTTTTACTAGGTTTTTCTAATCCTGACATGCAAGATGAATTTCAAATTTGTTAATAATTTTTTCATATGACTAAAATTGATATATCTTAATATTCGTACGGTTTGATCATTGAAAAAATCATTTAAAAAATTTATCTTATAAATCGGGAACGAGTCTCGTTGGAAGTGGTACTTTTACTAGATTTTTCTAATCCTGACACGCAAGATGAATTTCATATTTGTTAATAATTTTTTTATATGAAAACAATTAATATTTCCTAACATCCGTATGGTTGGATCGTCGACAAATTCATTGGAAAAATTAATCTTGTAAATCGGGAACGAGTCTCGTTGTTGGGAGTGGTACTTTTACTAGATTTTTCAAATCCTCATATGCAAGATCAATTTCAAATTTTTTAATAATTTTTTCACATCTCTAAAATTGATATATCTTAAAATCCACACGGTTGTATCTTCGAAAAAATCATTTTAAAAATTAATCTTGTAAATCAGGAATGAGTCTCGTTGTCGGGAGTCCTACTTTTACTAGGTTTTTCTAATCCTGACATGCAAGATGAATTTCAAATTTGTTAATAATTTTTTCATATGACTAAAATTGATATATCCTAACATTCGTATGATTGGATCATCGAAAAAATCATTTTAAAAATTAATCTTGTAAATTAGGAACGAGTCTCGTTGTCGGGAGTGCTGCTTTTACTAGGTTTTTCTAATCCTGAAATGCAGGATGAATTTCAAATTTGTTAATAATTTTTTCATACGACTAAAATTGATATATCCTAACATTCGTACGGTTGGATCATCGAAAAAATTATTTTAAAAATTAATGTTGTAAATTGAGAACGAGTCTCGTTGTCGAGAGTGGTACTTTTACTAGATTTTTCTAATCCTGACATGCAAGATGAATTTCAAATTTGTTAATAATTTTTTTATATGACAAAAATTAATATTTCCTAACATTCGTACGTTTGGATCGTCGACAAACTCATTTGAAAAATTAATTTTGTAAATCGGGAACGAGTCTCGTTGTTGGAATTGGTACTTTTACTAGATTTTTCAAATCCTGACATGCAAGATCAATTTCAAATTTTTTAATAATTTTTTCACATGTCTAAAATAGATTTATCTTAAAATCCGCACGGTTGGATATTCAAAAATATCATTTACAAAATTAATCTTGTAAATCGGGAACTAGTCTTGTTGTCGGGAGTGGTACTTTTACTAGATTTTTCTAATCCTAACATGCAAGATGAATTTCAAATTTTATAATATTTTTTCAGATGAATAAAATTAATATATCATAACATCCGTACGGTTGGATCATCAAAAAAATCATTTTAAAAATTAATGTTGTAAATTGGGAACGAGTATCGTCGTCCGGATTGGTACTTTTACTAGATTTTTCTAATCCTGACATGCAAGATTAATTTCAAATTTGTTAATAACTTTTTATATGACTAAAATTGGTATTTCCTAACCTTTGTATGGTTGGATTGTCGACAAAATCAATTTTGTAAATTGGGAACGAGTCTCATTGTCGGGAGTGATACTTTTAATAGATTTTCTAATCCTGACATGCAAAATGAATTTCAATTTTTTTAAATATTTTTTTCACATTTCTAAAATTGATATATCATAAAATTCGTACGGTTTGATCTTCGAAAAAATCATTTTAAAAATTAATCTTGTAAATCGAGAATGAGTCTTGTTGTCCGGAGTGGTACTTTTACTAGATTTTTCTAATCCTGACATGCAAGATGCATTTCAAATTTTTTAATAAATTTTTTATACGATTAAAATTGATATATCTTAACATCCGTATGGTTGGATCATCGAAAAAATCATTTTAAAAATTAATCTTGTAAATCAGGAACGAGTCTCGTTGTCGGGAATGGTACTTTTACTAGGTTTTTCTAATCCTGACATGCAAGATGAATTTCAAATTTGTTAATATTTTTTCATATGACTAAAATTGATATATCTAAATATTCGTACGGTTCGATCATAAAAAAAATCATTTAAAAAATTTATCTTATAAATCGGGAATGAGTCTCGTCGGAACTGGTACTTTTACTAGAGTTTTCTAATCCCGACACGCAAGATGAATTTCATATTTGTTAATAATTTTTTTATATGAAAAAAATTAATATTTTCTAACATCCGTAAGGTTGGATCGTCGACAAATTAATTTGAAAAATTAATCTTGTAAATCGGGAACGAGTCTCGTTGTTGGGAGTGGTACTTTTACTAGATTTTTCAAATCCTGACATGCAAGATCAATTTCAAATTTTTTATTAATTTTTTCACATCTCTAAAATTGATATATCTTAAAATCAGCACGGTTGGATCTTTGAAAAAATCATTTTAAAAATTAATCTTGTAAATCAGGAACGAGTCTCGTTGTCGGGAGTGCTACTTTTACTAGGTTTTTCTAATCCTGACATGCAAGATGAATTTCAAATTTGTTATTAATTTTTTCATATGATTAAAATTGATATATCCTAACATTTGTATGGTTGGATCATCGAAAAAATCATTTTAAAAATTAATCTTGTAAATCAGGAACGAGTCTCGTTGTCGGGAGTGCTGCTTTTACTAGGTTTTTCTAATCCTGACATGCAAGATGAATTTTAAATTTGTTAATATTTTTTTCATATGAATAAAATTAATATATCCTAACATCCATACGGTTGGATAATCAAAAAAATCATTTTAAAAATTAATGTTGTAAATTGGGAACAGGTATCGTCGTCTGGATTGGTACTTTTACTAGATTTTTCTAATCCTGACATGCATGATGAATTTTAAATTTGTTAATAACTTTTTATATGACTAAAATTGGTATTTCCTAATATCTGTATGGTTGGATCGTCGACAAAATCAATTTTGTAATTTGGGAACGAGTCTCATTGTCGAGAGTGATACTTTTACTAGATTTTCTAATTCTGACATGCAAAATGAATTTCAATTTTTTTAAATATTTTTTTCACATTTCTAAAATTGATATATCATAAAATTCATACGGTTTAATCTTTGAAAAAATCATTTTAAAAATTAATCTTGTAAATCGAGAATGAGTCTTGTTGTCGCGAGTGGTACTTTTACTAGATTTTTCTAATTCTGACATGCAAGATGCATTTCAAATTTTTTAATAAATTTTTTATACGATTAAAATTGATATATATTAACATCCGTATGGTTGGATCATCGAAAAAATCATTTTAAAAATTAATCTTGTAAACCAGGAACGAGTCTCGTTGTCGGGAATGGTACTTTTACTAGGTTTTTCTAATCCTGACATTCAAGATGAATTTCAAATTTGTTAATAATTTTTTCATATGACTAAAATTGATATATCCTAACATTCAGACGGTTGGATCATCGAAAAAATCATTTTAAAAATTAATGTTGTAAATCAGGAACGTGTCTCGTTGTCCGGAGTGGTACTTTTGCTAGATTTTTCTAATCCTGACACGCAAGATGAATTTCAAATTTGTTAATAATTTTTTTATATGACAAAAATTAATATTTCCTAACCTTCGTACGGTGTAATCGTCGACAAAATCATTTGAAAAATTAATCTAATAAATCGGGAATGAGTCTCGATATTGGGAGTGGTACTTTTACTAGATTTTTCAAATCATGACATGCAAGATCAATTTCAAATTTTTTAATAATTTTTTCACATCTCTAAAATTGATATATCTTAAAATCCGCACGGTTGGATCTTCGAAAAAATCATTTTAAAAATTAATCTTGTAAATCGGGAACGAGTCTTGTTGTCGGGAGTGGTACTTTTACTAGATTTTTCCAATCCTGACATGCAAGATGAATTTCAAATTTTTTAATAATTTTTTCATTTGACTAAAATTGATATATCTTAACATTCGTACGGTTGGTTCATCGAAAAAATCATTTTAAAAATTAATATTGTAAATCAGGAACGAGTCTCGTTGTCGGGAGTGGTACTTTTACTAGGTTTTTCTAACTCTGACATGCAAGATGAATTTCAAATTTGTTAATAATTTTTTCATATGACTAAAATTGATATATCTTAATATTCGTACGGTTCGATCATCGAAAAAATCATTTAAAAAATTTATCTTATAAATCGGGAACGAGTCTCATTGGAAGCGGTACTTTTACTAGATTTTTCTAATCCTGACACGCAAGATGAATTTCATATTTGTTAATAATTTTTTTATATGAAAAAAATTAATATTTCCTAACATCCGTACGGTTGGATCGTCGACAAATTCATTTGAAAAATTATTCTTGTAAATCGGGAACGAGTCTCGTTGTTGGGAGTGGTACTTTTACTAGATTTTTCAAATTCTGACATGCAAGATCAATTTCAAATTTTTTAATAATTTTTTCACATCTCTAAAAATGATATATCTTAAAATACGCACGGTTGGATCTTCGGAAAAATCATTTTAAAAATTAATCTTGTAAATCAGGAACGAGTCTCGTTGTCGGGAGTGCTACTTTTACTAGGTTTTTCTAATCCTGACATGCAAGATGAATTTAAAATTTGTTAATAATTTTTCATATGACTAAAATTGATATATCCTAACATTGGTACGGTTGGATCATCGAAAAAATCATTTTAAAAATTAATCTTGTAAATCAGGAACGAGTCTCGTTGTCGGGAGTGTTGCTTTTACTAGGTTTTTCTAATCCTGACATGCAGGATGAATTTCAAATTTGTTAATAATTTTTTCATATGACTAAAATTGATATATCCTAACATTCGTACGGTTGGATCATCGAAAAAATTATTTTAAAAATTAATGTTGTAAATCGGGAACGAGTCTCGTTGTCGAGAGTGGTACTTTTACTAGATTTTTCTAATCCTGACATGCAAGATGAATTTCAAATTTGTTAATAATTTTTTTATATGACAAAAATTAATATTTCTTAACATCCGTACGTTTGGATCGTCGATAAAATCATTTGAAAAATTAATCTTGTAAATCGGGAACGAGTCTCGTTGTTGGAAGTGATACTTTTACTAGATTTTTCAAATCCTGACACGCAAGATCAATTTCAATTTTTTTTAATAATTTTTTCACATGTCTATAATAGATTTATCTTAAAATCCGCACGGTTGGATATTCAAAAATATCATTTACTAAATTAATCTTGTAAATCAGGAACTAGTCTTGTTTTCGGGAGTGGTACTTTTACTAGATTTTTCTAATCCTGACATGTAAGATGAATTTCAAATTTTATAATATTTTATTCATATGAATAAAATTAATATATCCTAACATCTGTACGGTTGGATCATCAAAAACATCATTTTAAAAATTAATGTTGTAAATTGGGAACGAGTCTCGTCATCGGGATTGATACTCTTACAAGATTTTTCTAATCCTGACATGCAAGATGAATTTTAAATTTGTTAATAATTTTTTTATATGACTAAAATTGGTATTTCCTAACATCTGTATGGTTGGATCGTCGACAAAATCATTTAAAAATTAATTTTTTAAATCGGGAACGAGTCTCGTTGTCGGGAGTGGTACTTTTACTAGATTTTCTAATCCTGACATACAAGATGAATTTCAATTTTTTTTAATATTTTTTTCACATGTCTAAAATTAATATATCTTAAAATTCGTACGGTTTGATTATCGAAAAAATCATTTTAAAAATTAATGTTATAAATCGGGAACGAGTCTCGTTGTCCGGAGTGGTACTTTTACTAGATTTTCCAAATAATGACACGCAAGATGAATTTCAAATTTGTTAATAATTTTTTTATATGACAAAAATTAATATTTCCTAACCTCCGTACGGTGGGATCGTCGACAAAATCATTTGATAAATTAATCTTAGAAATCGGGAACGAGTCTCATTATTGGGAGTGGTACTTTTACTAGATTTTTCAAATCATGACATGCAAGATCAATTTCAAATTTTTTAATAATTTTTTCAAATCTCTAAAATTGATATATCTTAAAATCCGCACGGTTGGATATTCGAAAAAATAATTTTAAAAATTAATCTTGTAAATCGGGAACGAGCCTTGTTGTCAGGAGTGGTACTTTTACTAGATTTTTCTAATCCTGAAATGCAAGATAAATTACAAATTTTTTAATAATTTTTTCATTTAACTAAAATTGATATATCTTAACATTCATATGGTTGGATCATCGAAAAAATCATTTAAAAAAATAATATTGTAAATCAGGAACGAGTCTCGTTGTCGGGAGTGGTACTTTTTCTAGGTTTTCTAATCCTGACATGCAAGATGAATTTCAAATTTGTTAATAACTTTTTCATATGACTAACATTGATATATCTTAATATTCGCACGGTTCAATCATCAAAAAAATCATTTAAAAAATTTATCTTATAAATCAGGAACAAGTGTCGTTGGAAGTGGTAGTTTTACTAGATTTTTCTAATCCCGACACGCAAGATGAATTTCATATTTGTTAATAATTTTTTATATGAAAAAAATTAATATTTCCTAACATCCGTACGGTTGGATCATCGAAAAATTAATTTGAAAAATTAATCTTGTAAATCGGGAAAGAGTCTTGTTGTTGGGAGTGGTACTTTTACTAGATTTTTCAATCCTGACATTCAAGATCAATTTCAAATTTTTTAATAATTTTTTCACATCTCTAAAATTGATATATCTTAAAATCCGCATGGTTAGATCTTCGAAAAAATCATTTTAAAAATTAATCTTGTAAATCGGGGACGAGTCTCGTTGTCGGGAGTGCTACTTTTACTAGGATTTTCTAATCCTCACATGCAAGATGAATTTCAAATTTGTTAATATTTTTTTCATATGACTAAAATTGATATATCCTAACATTCGTACGGTTGGATCATCAAAAAAATCATTTTAAAAATTAATCTTGTAAATCAGGAACGAGTCTCGTTGTCGGGAGTGTTGCTTTTACTAGGTTTTTCTAATCCTGACATGCAGGATGAATTTCAAATTTGTTAATAATTTTTTCATATGACTAAAATTGATATATCCTAACATTCGTACGGTTGGATCATCAAAAAAATTATTTTAAAATTTAATGTTGTAAATCGGGAACGAGTCTCGTTATCGAGAGTGGTACTTTTAATAGATTTTCTAATCCTGACATGCAAAATGAATTTCAATTTTTTTAAATATTTTTTTCACATTTCTAAAATTGATATATCATAAAATTCGTACGGTTTGATCTTCGAAAAAATCATTTTAAAAATTAATCTTGTAAATCGAGAATGAGTCTTGTTGTCCGGAGTGGTACTTTTACTAGATTTTTCTAATCCTGACATGCAAGATGCATTTCAAATTTTTTAATAAATTTTTTATACGATTAAAATTGATATATCTTAACATCCGTATGGTTGGATCATCGAAAAAATCATTTTAAAAATTAATCTTGTAAATCAGGAACGAGTCTCGTTGTCGGGAATGGTACTTTTACTAGGTTTTTCTAATCCTGACATGCAAGATGAATTTCAAATTTGTTAATATTTTTTCATATGACTAAAATTGATATATCTAAATATTCGTACGGTTCGATCATAAAAAAAATCATTTAAAAAATTTATCTTATAAATCGGGAATGAGTCTCGTCGGAACTGGTACTTTTACTAGAGTTTTCTAATCCCGACACGCAAGATGAATTTCATATTTGTTAATAATTTTTTTATATGAAAAAAATTAATATTTTCTAACATCCGTAAGGTTGGATCGTCGACAAATTAATTTGAAAAATTAATCTTGTAAATCGGGAACGAGTCTCGTTGTTGGGAGTGGTACTTTTACTAGATTTTTCAAATCCTGACATGCAAGATCAATTTCAAATTTTTTATTAATTTTTTCACATCTCTAAAATTGATATATCTTAAAATCAGCACGGTTGGATCTTTGAAAAAATCATTTTAAAAATTAATCTTGTAAATCAGGAACGAGTCTCGTTGTCGGGAGTGCTACTTTTACTAGGTTTTTCTAATCCTGACATGCAAGATGAATTTCAAATTTGTTATTAATTTTTTCATATGATTAAAATTGATATATCCTAACATTTGTATGGTTGGATCATCGAAAAAATCATTTTAAAAATTAATCTTGTAAATCAGGAACGAGTCTCGTTGTCGGGAGTGCTGCTTTTACTAGGTTTTTCTAATCCTGACATGCAAGATGAATTTTAAATTTGTTAATATTTTTTTCATATGAATAAAATTAATATATCCTAACATCCATACGGTTGGATAATCAAAAAAATCATTTTAAAAATTAATGTTGTAAATTGGGAACAGGTATCGTCGTCTGGATTGGTACTTTTACTAGATTTTTCTAATCCTGACATGCATGATGAATTTTAAATTTGTTAATAACTTTTTATATGACTAAAATTGGTATTTCCTAATATCTGTATGGTTGGATCGTCGACAAAATCAATTTTGTAATTTGGGAACGAGTCTCATTGTCGAGAGTGATACTTTTACTAGATTTTCTAATTCTGACATGCAAAATGAATTTCAATTTTTTTAAATATTTTTTTCACATTTCTAAAATTGATATATCATAAAATTCATACGGTTTAATCTTTGAAAAAATCATTTTAAAAATTAATCTTGTAAATCGAGAATGAGTCTTGTTGTCGCGAGTGGTACTTTTACTAGATTTTTCTAATTCTGACATGCAAGATGCATTTCAAATTTTTTAATAAATTTTTTATACGATTAAAATTGATATATATTAACATCCGTATGGTTGGATCATCGAAAAAATCATTTTAAAAATTAATCTTGTAAACCAGGAACGAGTCTCGTTGTCGGGAATGGTACTTTTACTAGGTTTTTCTAATCCTGACATTCAAGATGAATTTCAAATTTGTTAATAATTTTTTCATATGACTAAAATTGATATATCCTAACATTCAGACGGTTGGATCATCGAAAAAATCATTTTAAAAATTAATGTTGTAAATCAGGAACGTGTCTCGTTGTCCGGAGTGGTACTTTTGCTAGATTTTTCTAATCCTGACACGCAAGATGAATTTCAAATTTGTTAATAATTTTTTTATATGACAAAAATTAATATTTCCTAACCTTCGTACGGTGTAATCGTCGACAAAATCATTTGAAAAATTAATCTAATAAATCGGGAATGAGTCTCGATATTGGGAGTGGTACTTTTACTAGATTTTTCAAATCATGACATGCAAGATCAATTTCAAATTTTTTAATAATTTTTTCACATCTCTAAAATTGATATATCTTAAAATCCGCACGGTTGGATCTTCGAAAAAATCATTTTAAAAATTAATCTTGTAAATCGGGAACGAGTCTTGTTGTCGGGAGTGGTACTTTTACTAGATTTTTCCAATCCTGACATGCAAGATGAATTTCAAATTTTTTAATAATTTTTTCATTTGACTAAAATTGATATATCTTAACATTCGTACGGTTGGTTCATCGAAAAAATCATTTTAAAAATTAATATTGTAAATCAGGAACGAGTCTCGTTGTCGGGAGTGGTACTTTTACTAGGTTTTTCTAACTCTGACATGCAAGATGAATTTCAAATTTGTTAATAATTTTTTCATATGACTAAAATTGATATATCTTAATATTCGTACGGTTCGATCATCGAAAAAATCATTTAAAAAATTTATCTTATAAATCGGGAACGAGTCTCATTGGAAGCGGTACTTTTACTAGATTTTTCTAATCCTGACACGCAAGATGAATTTCATATTTGTTAATAATTTTTTTATATGAAAAAAATTAATATTTCCTAACATCCGTACGGTTGGATCGTCGACAAATTCATTTGAAAAATTATTCTTGTAAATCGGGAACGAGTCTCGTTGTTGGGAGTGGTACTTTTACTAGATTTTTCAAATTCTGACATGCAAGATCAATTTCAAATTTTTTAATAATTTTTTCACATCTCTAAAAATGATATATCTTAAAATACGCACGGTTGGATCTTCGGAAAAATCATTTTAAAAATTAATCTTGTAAATCAGGAACGAGTCTCGTTGTCGGGAGTGCTACTTTTACTAGGTTTTTCTAATCCTGACATGCAAGATGAATTTAAAATTTGTTAATAATTTTTCATATGACTAAAATTGATATATCCTAACATTGGTACGGTTGGATCATCGAAAAAATCATTTTAAAAATTAATCTTGTAAATCAGGAACGAGTCTCGTTGTCGGGAGTGTTGCTTTTACTAGGTTTTTCTAATCCTGACATGCAGGATGAATTTCAAATTTGTTAATAATTTTTTCATATGACTAAAATTGATATATCCTAACATTCGTACGGTTGGATCATCGAAAAAATTATTTTAAAAATTAATGTTGTAAATCGGGAACGAGTCTCGTTGTCGAGAGTGGTACTTTTACTAGATTTTTCTAATCCTGACATGCAAGATGAATTTCAAATTTGTTAATAATTTTTTTATATGACAAAAATTAATATTTCTTAACATCCGTACGTTTGGATCGTCGATAAAATCATTTGAAAAATTAATCTTGTAAATCGGGAACGAGTCTCGTTGTTGGAAGTGATACTTTTACTAGATTTTTCAAATCCTGACACGCAAGATCAATTTCAATTTTTTTTAATAATTTTTTCACATGTCTATAATAGATTTATCTTAAAATCCGCACGGTTGGATATTCAAAAATATCATTTACTAAATTAATCTTGTAAATCAGGAACTAGTCTTGTTTTCGGGAGTGGTACTTTTACTAGATTTTTCTAATCCTGACATGTAAGATGAATTTCAAATTTTATAATATTTTATTCATATGAATAAAATTAATATATCCTAACATCTGTACGGTTGGATCATCAAAAACATCATTTTAAAAATTAATGTTGTAAATTGGGAACGAGTCTCGTCATCGGGATTGATACTCTTACAAGATTTTTCTAATCCTGACATGCAAGATGAATTTTAAATTTGTTAATAATTTTTTTATATGACTAAAATTGGTATTTCCTAACATCTGTATGGTTGGATCGTCGACAAAATCATTTAAAAATTAATTTTTTAAATCGGGAACGAGTCTCGTTGTCGGGAGTGGTACTTTTACTAGATTTTCTAATCCTGACATACAAGATGAATTTCAATTTTTTTTAATATTTTTTTCACATGTCTAAAATTAATATATCTTAAAATTCGTACGGTTTGATTATCGAAAAAATCATTTTAAAAATTAATGTTATAAATCGGGAACGAGTCTCGTTGTCCGGAGTGGTACTTTTACTAGATTTTCCAAATAATGACACGCAAGATGAATTTCAAATTTGTTAATAATTTTTTTATATGACAAAAATTAATATTTCCTAACCTCCGTACGGTGGGATCGTCGACAAAATCATTTGATAAATTAATCTTAGAAATCGGGAACGAGTCTCATTATTGGGAGTGGTACTTTTACTAGATTTTTCAAATCATGACATGCAAGATCAATTTCAAATTTTTTAATAATTTTTTCAAATCTCTAAAATTGATATATCTTAAAATCCGCACGGTTGGATATTCGAAAAAATAATTTTAAAAATTAATCTTGTAAATCGGGAACGAGCCTTGTTGTCAGGAGTGGTACTTTTACTAGATTTTTCTAATCCTGAAATGCAAGATAAATTACAAATTTTTTAATAATTTTTTCATTTAACTAAAATTGATATATCTTAACATTCATATGGTTGGATCATCGAAAAAATCATTTAAAAAAATAATATTGTAAATCAGGAACGAGTCTCGTTGTCGGGAGTGGTACTTTTTCTAGGTTTTCTAATCCTGACATGCAAGATGAATTTCAAATTTGTTAATAACTTTTTCATATGACTAACATTGATATATCTTAATATTCGCACGGTTCAATCATCAAAAAAATCATTTAAAAAATTTATCTTATAAATCAGGAACAAGTGTCGTTGGAAGTGGTAGTTTTACTAGATTTTTCTAATCCCGACACGCAAGATGAATTTCATATTTGTTAATAATTTTTTATATGAAAAAAATTAATATTTCCTAACATCCGTACGGTTGGATCATCGAAAAATTAATTTGAAAAATTAATCTTGTAAATCGGGAAAGAGTCTTGTTGTTGGGAGTGGTACTTTTACTAGATTTTTCAATCCTGACATTCAAGATCAATTTCAAATTTTTTAATAATTTTTTCACATCTCTAAAATTGATATATCTTAAAATCCGCATGGTTAGATCTTCGAAAAAATCATTTTAAAAATTAATCTTGTAAATCGGGGACGAGTCTCGTTGTCGGGAGTGCTACTTTTACTAGGATTTTCTAATCCTCACATGCAAGATGAATTTCAAATTTGTTAATATTTTTTTCATATGACTAAAATTGATATATCCTAACATTCGTACGGTTGGATCATCAAAAAAATCATTTTAAAAATTAATCTTGTAAATCAGGAACGAGTCTCGTTGTCGGGAGTGTTGCTTTTACTAGGTTTTTCTAATCCTGACATGCAGGATGAATTTCAAATTTGTTAATAATTTTTTCATATGACTAAAATTGATATATCCTAACATTCGTACGGTTGGATCATCGAAAAAATTATTTTAAAAATTAATGTTGTAAATCGGGAACGAGTCTCGTTGTCGAGAGTGGTACTTTTACTAGATTTTTCTAATCCTGACATGCAAGATGAATTTCAAATTTGTTAATAATTTTTTTATATGACAAAAATTAATATTTCTTAACATCCGTACGTTTGGATCGTCGATAAAATCATTTGAAAAATTAATCTTGTAAATCGGGAACGAGTCTCGTTGTTGGAAGTGATACTTTTACTAGATTTTTCAAATCCTGACACGCAAGATCAATTTCAATTTTTTTTAATAATTTTTTCACATGTCTATAATAGATTTATCTTAAAATCCGCACGGTTGGATATTCAAAAATATCATTTACAAAATTAATCTTGTAAATCAGGAACTAGTCTTGTTTTCGGGAGTGGTACTTTTACTAGATTTTTCTAATCCTGACATGTAAGATGAATTTCAAATTTTATAATATTTTATTCATATGAATAAAATTAATATATCCTAACATCTGTACGGTTGGATCATCAAAAACATCATTTTAAAAATTAATGTTGTAAATTGGGAACGAGTCTCGTCGTCGGGATTGATACTCTTACAAGATTTTTCTAATCCTGACATGCAAGATGAATTTTAAATTTGTTAATAATTTTTTTATATGACTAAAATTGGTATTTCCTAACATCTGTATGGTTGGATCGTCGACAAAATCATTTAAAAATTAATTTTTTAAATCGGGAACGAGTCTCGTTGTCGGGAGTGGTACTTTTACTAGATTTTCTAATCCTGACATACAAGATGAATTTCAATTTTTTTTAATATTTTTTTCACATGTCTAAAATTGATATATCTTAAAATTCGTACGGTTTGATTATCGAAAAAATCATTTTAAAAATTAATGTTATAAATCGGGAACGAGTCTCGTTGTCCGGAGTGGTACTTTTACTAGATTTTCCAAATAATGACACGCAAGATGAATTTCAAATTTGTTAATAATTTTTTTATATGACAAAAATTAATATTTCCTAACCTCCGTACGGTGGGATCGTCGACAAAATCATTTGATAAATTAATCTTAGAAATCGGGAACGAGTCTCATTATTGGGAGTGGTACTTTTACTAGATTTTTCAAATCATGACATGTAAGATCAATTTCAAATTTTTTAATAATTTTTTCAAATCTCTAAAATTGATATATCTTAAAATCTGCACGGTTGGATATTCGAAAAAATAATTTTAAAAATTAATCTTGTAAATCGGGAACGAGCCTTGTTGTCAGGAGTGGTACTTTTACTAGATTTTTCTAATCCTGAAATGCAAGATAAATTACAAATTTTTTAATAATTTTTTCATTTAACTAAAATTGATATATCTTAACATTCATATGGTTGGATCATCAAAAAAATCATTTAAAAAAATAATATTGTAAATCAGGAACGAGTCTCGTTGTCGGGAGTGGTACTTTTTCTAGGTTTTCTAATCCTGACATGCAAGATGAATTTCAAATTTGTTAATAACTTTTTCATATGACTAACATTGATATATCTTAATATTCGCACGGTTCAATCATCGAAAAAATCATTTAAAAAATTTATCTTATAAATCAGGAACGAGTGTCGTTGGAAGTGGTAGTTTTACTAGATTTTTCTAATCCCGACACGCAAGATGAATTTCATATTTGTTAATAATTTTTTTATATGAAAAAAATTAATATTTCCTAACATCCGTACGGTTGGATCATCGAAAAATTAATTTGAAAAATTAATCTTGTAAATCGGGAAAGAGTCTTGTTGTGGGGAGTGGTACTTTTACTAGATTTTTCAATCCTGACATTCAAGATCAATTTCAAATTTTTTAATAATTTTTTCACATCTCTAAAATTGATATATCTTAAAATCCGCATGGTTAGATCTTCGAAAAAATCATTTTAAAAATTAATCTTGTAAATCGGGGACGAGTCTCGTTGTTGGGAGTGCTACTTTTACTAGGATTTTCTAATCCTCACATGCAAGATGAATTTCAAATTTGTTAATATTTTTTTCATATGACTAAAATTGATATATCCTAACATTCGTACGGTTGGATCATCAAAAAAATTATTTTAAAATTTAATGTTGTAAATCGGGAACGAGTCTCGTTATCGAGAGTGGTACTTTTACTAGATTTTTTCTAATCCTGACATGCAAGATGAATTTTAAATTTGTTAATAATTTTTTTATATGACTAAAATTAGTATTTCCTAACATCTGTATGGTTGGATCGTCGATAAAATCATTTAAAAATTAATTTTGTAAATCGGGAACGAGTCTCGTTGTCGGGAGTGGTACTTTTACTAGATTTTTCTAATCCTGATACGTAAGATGAATTTCAAATTTGTTAATAATTTTTTTATATGACAAAAATTAATATTTCCTAACATCCGTATGGTTGGATCGTCGACAAAATCATTTGAAAAATTAATTTTGTAAATCGGGTACGAGTCTCGTTGTTGGGATTGATAATTTTACTAGATTTTTCAAATCCTGATATGCAAGATTAATTTCAAATTTTTTAATAATTTTTTCACATCTCTAAATTTGATATATCTTAAAATCCACACGGTTGGATCTTCAAAAATATCAATTTAAAAATTAATCTTGTAAATCGGGAATGAGTCTTGTTGTCAGGATTGGTACTTTTACTTGATTTTTCTAATCCTGACATGCAAGATGAATTTCAAATTTTTTTATAATTTTTTCATTTGACTAAAATTGATATATCTTAACATTCGTATGGTTGGATCATAGAAAAATTCATTTTAAAAATTAATCTTGTAAATCAGGAACAAGTCTCGTTGTCGGAAGTGGTACTTTTACTAGGTTTTTCTAATCCCCACATGCAAGATGAATTTCAAATTTGTTAACAATTTTTTCATATGAGTAAAATTGATATATCTTAATATTCGTATGGTTGGATCGTCAAAAAAATTATTTTAAAAATTAATCTTGTGAATCAGGAACGAGTCTCGTTGTCCAGATTAGTACTTTTACTAGATTTTTCTAATCCTGACGTGCAAGATGAATTTCAAATTTGTTAATAATTTTTTCATATGACTAAAATTGATATATCTTAACATCTGTATGGTAGGATCATCGAAAAAATTATTCTAAAAATTAATCTTGTAAATCGGGAACGAGTCTCGTTGTTGGGAGGGGTAATTTTATAGGATTTTTCTAATCCTGACATGCAAGATGTATTTCAAATTTTTTAATATTTTTTTCTTATGACTAAAATTGTTATATCTTAACATCAGTATGGTTGGATCGTCGAAAAAATCATTTTAAAAATTAATCTTGTAAATCGGGAATGAGTCTGGTTGTCGGGAGAGGTAATTTTACAGGATTTTTCTAATCCTGACATGCAAGATGGATTTCAAATATTTTAATAATTTTTTCTTATGACTAAAATTGATATATCTTAACATCCGTATGGTTAGATCGTCAAAAAATCATTTTAAAAATTAATCTTGTAAATCGGGAACGAGTCTCGTTGTCGGTAACAGTAATTTTACAGCATTTTTCTAATCCTAACATGCAAGATGGATTTCAAATTTTTTAATAATTTTTTCGTATGACTAAAGTTTATATATCTTAACATCCGTACGGTCGGATAGTCAAAAAAATCATTTTAAAAATTTATCTTGTAAATTGGGAACGAGTCTGGTTGTCGGGAGAGGTAATTTTACAGGATTTTTCTAATCCTGACATGCAAGATGGATTTCAGATTTTTTAATAATTTTTTCTTATGACTAAAATTGATATATCTTAACATCCGTACGGTTATATCATCAAAAAAATCAATTTAAAAATTAATCTTGTAAATCGGGAACGAGTCTCGTTGTCGGGAACAGTAATTTTACAACATTTTTCTAATCCTAACATGCAAGATGGATTTCAAATTTTTTAATAATTTTTTCGTATGACTAAAATTTATATATCTTAACAACCGTACGGTCGGATGGTCAAAAAAATCATTTTAAAAATTAATCTTGTAAATCGGGAACGAGTCTGATTGTCGGGATGGGTAATTTTACAGTATTTTTCTAATCCTAACATGCAAGATGGATTTCAAATTTTTTAATAATTTTTGCATATGACTAAAATTGATATATCTTAACATTCGTACGGTTGGATCGTAAAAAAAATTATTCTAAAAAATAATCTTGTAAATCGGGAACGAGTCTCGTTGTTGGGAGGGGTAATTTTATAGGATTTTTCTAATCCTGACATGCAAGATGTGTTTCAAATATTTTAATAATTTTTATTATGACTAAAATTGATATATCTTAACATCCGTATGGTTGGATCGTCGAAAAAATCATTTTAAAAATTAATCTTGTGAATCAGGAACGAGTCTTGTTGTCTGGATTGGTACTTTTACTAGATTTTTCTAATCCTGACGTGCAAGATGAATTTCAAATTTGTTAATAATTTTTTTATATGATTAAAATTGATATATCTTAACATCTGTACGGTAGGATCATCGAAAAAATTATTCTAAAAATTAATCTTGTAAATCGGGAACGAGTCTCGTTGTTGGGAGGGGTAATTTTATAGGATTTTTCTAATCCTGACATGCAAGATGTATTTCAAATTTTTTAATAATTTTTTCTTATGACTAAAATTGATATATCTTAACATCCGTATGGTTGGATCGCCGAAAAAATCATTTTAAAAATTAATCTTGTAAATCGGGAAAGAGTCTGGTTGTCGGGAGAGGTAATTTTACAGGATTTTTCTAATCCTGACATGCAAGATGGATTTCAAATATTTTAATAATTTTTTCTTATGACTAAAATTGATATATCTTAACATCCGTACGGTTAGATCGTCAAAAAATCATTTTAAAAATTAATCTTGTAAATCGGGAACGAGTCTCGTTATCGGGAACAGTAATTTTACAGCATTTTTCTAATCCTAACATGCAAGATGGATTTCAAATTTTTTAATAATTTTTTCGTATGACTAAAGTTTATATATCTTAACATCCGTACGGTCGGATAGTCAAAAAAATCATTTTAAAAATTAATCTTGTAAATCGGGAACGAGTCTGGTTGTCGGGAGGGGTAATTTTACAAGATTTTTCTAATCCTAACATGCAAGATGGATTTCAAATTTTTTAATAATTTTTTCATATGACTAAAATTGATATATCTTAACATCCGTACAGTTGGATCGTAAAAAAAATTATTTTAAAAATTAATCTTGTAAATCGGGAACGAGTCTCGTTGTTGGGAGGGGTAATTTTATAGAATTTTTCTAACCCTGACATGCAAGATGTATTTCAAATTTTTTAATAATTTTTCTTATGACTAAAATTGATATATCTTAACATCCGTATGGTTGGATCGCCGAAAAAATCATTTTAAAAATTAATCTTGTAAATCGGGAAAGAGTCTGGTTGTCGGGAGAGTTAATTTTACAGGATTTTTCTAATCCTGACATGCAAGATGGATTTCAAGTATTTTAATAATTTTTTCTTATGACTAAAATTGATATATCTTAACATCCGTACGGTTAGATCGTCAAAAAATCATTTTAAAAATTAATCTTGTAAATCGGGAACGAGTCTCGTTGTCGGGAACAGTAATTTTACAGCATTTTTCTAATCCTAACATGCAAGATGGATTTCAAATTTTTTAATAATTTTTTCGTATGACTAAAATTTATATATCTTAACAACCGTACGGTCGGATGGTCGAAAAAATAATTTTAAAAATTAATCTTGTAAATCGGGAACGAGTCTGATTGTCGGGATGGGTAATTTTACAGTATTTTTCTAATCCTAACATGCAAGATGGATTTCAAAATTTTTAATAATTTTTGCATATGACTAAAATTGATATATCTTAACATCCGTACGGTTGGATCGTAAAAAAAATTATTTTAAAAAATCATCTTGTAAATCGGGAACGAGTCTCGTTGTTGAGAGGGGTAATTTTATAGGATTTTTCTAATCCGGACATGCATGATGTGTTTCAAATTTTTTAATAATTTTTATTATGACTAAAATTGATATATCTTAACATCTGTATGGTTGGATCGTCGAAAAAATCATTTTAAAAATTAATCTTGTGAATCAGGAACGAGTCTCGTTGTCCGGATTGGTACTTTTACTAGATTTTTCTAATCCTGACGTGCAAGATGAATTTCAAATTTGTTAATAACTTTTTTATATGACTAAAATTGATATATCTTAACATCTGTATGGTAGGATCATCGAAAAAATTATTCTAAAATTAATCTTGTAAATCGGGAACGAGTCTCGTTGTTGGGAGGGGTAATTTTATAGGATTTTTCTAATCCTGACATGCAAGATGTATTTCAAATTTTTTAATAATTTTTTCTTATGACTAAAATTGATATATCTTAACATCCGTAGATTTAGATCGTCAAAAAATCATTTTAAAAATTAATCTTGTAAATCGGGAACGAGTCTCGTTGTCGGGAACAGTAATTTTACAGCATTTTTCTAATCCTAACATGCAAGATGGATTTCAAATTTTTTAATAATTTTTTCGTATGACTAAAGTTTATATATCTTAACATACGTACGGTCGGATAGTCAAAAAAATCATTTTAAAAATTAATCTTGTAAATCGGGAACGAGTCTGGTTGTCGGGAGGGGTAATTTTCCAGGATTTTTCTAATCCTAACATGCAAGATGGATTTCAAATTTTTTAATAATTTTTTAATATGACTAAAATTGATATATCTTAACATCCGTACGGTTGGATTGTAAAAAAAATTATTTTAAAAATTAATCTTGTAAATCGGGAACGAGTCTCGTTGTTGGGAGGGGTAATTTTATAGGATTTTTCTAATCCTGACATGCAAGATGTATTTCAAATTTTTTAATAATTTTTTTTATGACTAAAATTGATATATCTTAACATCCTTATGGTTGGATCGTCAAAAAAATCATTTTAAATATTAATCTTGTAAATCGGGAATGAGTCTGGTTGTCGGGAGGGGTAATTTTACAAGATTTTTCTAATCCTGACATGCATGATGGATTTCAAATTTTTTATAATTTTTTCTTATGACTAAAATTGATATATCTTAACATCCGTAAGGTTGGATCGTCGAAAAAATCATTTTAAAAATTAATCTTGTAATTCGGGAACGAGTCTCGTTGTTGGGAGGAGTAATTTTATTGGATTTTTCTAATCCTGACATGCAAGATGTATTTCAATTTTTTTAATAATTTTTCTTATGACTAAAATTGATATATCTTAACATCCGTATGGTTGGATCGTTGAAAAAATCATTTTAAAAATTAATCTTGTAAATCGGGAACGAGTCTCGTTGTTGGGAGGGGTAATTTTACAGGATTTTTCTAATCCTGACATGCAAGATGTATTTCAATTTTTTTAATAATTTTTCTTATGACTCAAATTGATATATCTTAACACCCGTATTGTTGGATCGTCGAAAAAATCATTTTAAAAATTAATCTTGTAAATCGGGAACGAGTCTGGTTGTCGGGAGAGGTAATTTTACAGGATTTTTCTAATCCTGACATGCAAGATGGATTTCAAATTTTTTAATAATTTTTTCTTATGACTAAAATTGATAGATCTTAACATCCGTACGGTTAGATTGTCAAAAAAATCATCTTAAAAATTAATCTTGTAAATCGGGAACGAGTCTCGTTGTCGGGAACGGTAATTTTACAGCATTTTTCTAATCCTAACATGCAAGATGGATTTCAAATTTTTTAATAATTTTTTCGTATGACTAAAATTTATATATCATAACATCCGTACGGTCGGATGGTCAAAAAAATCATTTTAAAAATTAATCTTGTAAATCGGGAACGAGTCTGGTTGTCGGGAGGGGTAATTTTACAGGATTTTTCTAATCCTACCATGCAAGATGGATTTCAAATTTTTTAATAATTTTTCTTATGACTAAAATTGATATATCTTAACATCCGTATGGTTGGATCATTGATAAAATCATTTTAAATATTAATCTTGTAAATCGGGAATGAGTCTGGTTGTTTGGAGGGGTAATTTTACAGGATTTTTCTAATCCTACCATGCAAGATGGATTTCAAATTTTTTAATAATTTTTCTTATGACTAAAATTGATATATCTTAACATCCGTATGGGTGGATCGTCGAAAAAATCATTTTACAAATTAATCTTGTAAATCGGGAATGAGTCTGCTTGTCGGGAGGGGTAATTTTACAGGATTTTTCTAATCCTGACATGCAAGATGGATTTCAAATTTTTCATAATTTTTTCTTATGACTAAAATTGATATATCTTAACATCCGTATGGTTGGATCGTCGAAAAAATCATTTTAAAAATTAATCTTGTAAATTGGGAACGAGTCTCGTTGTTGGGAGGGGTAATTTTATAGGATTTTTCTAATCCTGACATGCAAGATGTATTTCAAATTTTTTAATAATTTTTCTTATGACTAAAATTGATATATCTTAACATCCGTATCGTTGGATCGTCGAAAAAATCATTTTAAAAATTAATCTTGTAAATCGGGAACGAGTCTGGTTGTCGGGAGAGGTAATTTTACAGGATTTTTCTAATCCTGACATGCAAGATGGATTTCAAATTTTTTAATAATTTTTTCTTATGACTAAAATTGATATATCTTAACATCCGTACGGTTAGATCGTCAAAAAAATCATTTGTTAGGAATATGTGTATTAGTTTGATGATAAGTTCAGCAAAACACTTAAGTAGAAATCTAGTGTTTGTAGCCTCAACGGATAAGACCATCTTGTCTATCCGTTGAAGGAGTAGCCTTACTTAGCAATAAGTTTGGTATTATAGCACATCTCACTCTCTGGTTTCAAGCTGTAATTCTTAGATGTTGTTAGGAGATAATCAGTCATGTTGACTGCTAATGGATGTACAAATAGGAGGGCTAATTGTAAATATTTCATGCCTTGTAATTTTGTATAAGTGAAGAAGTGTCAACGGATATTGAAGACCTTCAACGTATAAGAAACTAAGCTTCAACAGATGTCTCTAATGCTTCAACGGATAATATCCATCAACTGATAAGTGCTTCAACGGATAAAGCTTCAACTGCTAGAGCATCAACGGATAAAGCCATCAACGGATGAAAGCTTCAACGGATGCACTGCTAGAGCACCAACGGATAAAGTCATCAACGGATGAAAGCTTCAATGGATGCTCAGTCTCATAGCAGTTGAAAATGATAGTTAACAAAGCTGACAGAGGCACATGGATTGACAGAGATGTGGTAGCCTATTTCAGGAACAGCAGAATAAGCAGCCGTTTTTAGTCTAGTTCATAATGGAAAGTCAACAGATAATTCCATATTACACTGGATAAAAATGGAACAGAAACAAGTGGAGAACTATTGTCTTATTGTACTTTATCTTTGTCTTCACTTGTAAACTTGGTGTTATATAAACCAAGTAGTAGCTAGTAATTAGATGTGAATTTTCCCTGAGCTGTTTAGAAATATCTAGAGAGAAAATCTTCTAGTTTGTACTAGGAAGCAGCTGTGATTTAATTTTGAATCACAAATTTTCTGAAATAACACATCTCTGGTGGAACAACAAATCCACCAGAAAAGTTTTTAAGTTCTTTGTGTTCATTACATTTGTGTTTAAATATATATCTGTCTGCATCAGCTCCAAGCAATTCACACACATTTGATCACTCAAACACTTAGTCTTACAAATTGCTCAAAACTTGAGAAAGTTTTGAGATTTACATTCAACCCCCCTTCTGTAAATCTCATTGTTAGTCCACTGGGAATAACAATTGGTATCAGAGCAAGCTCTTAACATACAAAGAGTTTAAAGATCTATTCTGCTAACATCATGAGTAAGAAGGATATTGGTGTAAAGATTCCAATCCTGGAAAGAGATAACTATCATCACTGGAAGGTGAAGATGCATTTACATCTTCTCTCTCAAGATGAAAGCTACATCAACTGCATTGAGAATGGTCCTCACATCCCACACAAGGTGGCCACAGCTGCTACTGCTACAGTTGCTGTTGGACAGTCTATTCCCAAGCCAAAGGTAGAATGGACTGTTGAAGATATTGAAGAGGTCCACAAGGACAAGAAAGCCCTGAACATTTTGTTTAATGGCCTGGATCAAGATATGTTTGACAATGTCATCAATAGCCAAACTGCTAAGGAAATTTGGGATACTGTGCAGCTTATCTGTGAAGGCACTGAGCAAGTTAGAGAAAACAAAATGAAGCTTCTCATTCAACAATATGAATATTTTCACTTTGAAGAAGGAGAATCATTGAATGATACATTCAACAGATTTCAGAAACTATTGAATGGATTAAAGTTGTATGGGAGAGTGTACCAAGTCAAGGACTCCAATTTAAAATTTCTAAGGTCTCTACCAAAGGAATGGAAGCCTATGACTGTTTCTCTAAGAAATTCTCAAGATTATAAGGACTTCACACTTGAAAGATTATATGGAATTTTGAAGACTTATGAACTTGAGATGGAGCAAGATGAGCTGTTGGAAAAGGGAAAGAGAAAAGGAGGATCAGTTGCACTTGTAGCTGACAGTGAAAAAGTTGAAGCCATAAATGAGGAAAAGACAATGCCAAGTCTCAAAATTGGCACAAGCAAATCAGAATCAAGCAAGGGTAAAGAGCAAGTTGCTGAGGATGAAGACAATTCCAGTCAGGATGGATCTGATGATATTGATGAACATCTGGCCTTTCTGTCCAGGAGGTTTGCAAAGATGAAGTTCAGGAAAAACACAAAGTTCACTAAGCCAAACAAAACATGGTGGACAAATCAAAGTTCAAATGTTACAACTGTGGCATTAGTGGACACTTTGCAAGTGAGTGTAGGAAGCCAAATTCTGAGAAAAAGAAATTTGAGCAAGTTGATTACAAAAGGAAGTATTTTGATTTGCTCAAACAAAAGGAAAGAGCTTTTCTCACTCAAGATGATTGGGCTGCAGACGGGGTAAATGAAGATGATGATGTGGAATATGTCAACCTAGCCCTGATGGCTAATTCTGATGAAAATGAAACTAGTTCATCAAGCAACCAGGTAATTACTACTGATCTCTCTCAGCTTTCTAAACATGAATGCAATGAAGCCATAAATGATATGTCCAATGAATTATATCATTTGCGTGTTTCTCTTAAATCACTAGCTAAAGAAAACACTAGGATCAAAGAAAATAATGTGTTTTTAAGTGATAGGAATTATGTGTTAGAGAGTCAGGTAATTGAGCTTGAAAAGATTAAAATTAAATGCTTGACTGTCGAGAGTGAACTAGAAGAAGCTGTTAAGAAAGTAG
>NW_027419110.1:0-91935 GCF_009905375.1 Apium graveolens
ATTGATATATCTTAACATCCGTATGGTTGGATCATCGAAAAAAACATTTTAAAAATTAATCTTGTAAATCGGGAATGAGTTTGGTTGTCGGGAGGGGTAATTTTACAGGATTTTTTTAATCCTCACATGCAAGATGGATTTCAAATTTTTCATAATTTTTTCTTCTGACTAAAATTGATATATCTTAACATCCGTATGGTTGGATCGTCGAAAAAATCATTTTAAAAATTAATCTTGTAAATCGGGAACGAGTCTCGTTGTTGGGAGGGGTAATTTTATAGGATTTTTCTAATCCTGACATGCAAGATGTATTTCAAATTTTTTAATAATTTTTCTTATGACTAAAATTGATATATCCTAACATCCGTATGGTTGGATTGTCGAAAAAATCATTTTAAAAATTAATCTTGTAAATCGGGAACGAGTCTGGTTGTCGGGAGAGGTAATTTTACAGGATTTTTCTAATCCAAACATGCAAGATGGATTTCAAATTTTTTAATAATTTTTTGTTATGACTAAAATTGATATATCTTAACATCCGTACGGTTAGATCGTCAAAAAAATCATTTTAAAAATTAATAATGTAAATCGGAAAAGAGTCTCGTTGTCAGGAACGATAATTTTACAGCATTTTTCTAATCCTAACATGCAAGATGGATTTCAAATTTTTTAATAATTTTTTCGTATGACTAAAATTTATATATCATAACATCTGTACGGTCGGATGGTCGAAAAAATCATTTTAAAAATTAATCTTGTAAATCGGGAACGAGTCTGATTGTCGGGAGGGGTAATTTTTTAGGATTTTTCTAATCCTAACATGCAAGATGGATTTCAAATTTTTTAATAATTTTTTCATATGACTAAATTTGATATATCTTAACATTCGTACGGGTGGATCGTAAAAAAAAATTATTTTAAAAATTAATCTTGTAAATCGGGAACGAGTCTCGTTGTTGGGAGGGGTAATTTTATAGGATTTTTCTAATCCTGACATGCAAGATGTATTTCAAATTTTTTAATAATTTTTATTATGACTAAAATTGATATATCTTAACATCCGTATGGTTGTATCGTCGAAAAAATCATTTTAAAAATTAATCTTGTGAATCAGGAACGAGTCTCGTTGTCCGGATTGGTACTTTTACTAGATTTTTCTAATCCTGACGTGCAAGATGAATTTCAAATTTGTTAATAATTTTTTCATATGACTAAAATTGATATATCTTAACATCCGTGCGGTAGGATCATCGAAAAAATTATTCTAAAAATTAATCTTGTAAATCGGGAACGAGTCTCGTTGTTGGGAGGGGTAATTTTATAGGATTTTTCTAATCCTGACATGCAAGATGTATTTCAAATTTTTTAATAATTTTTTCTTATGACTAAAATTGATATATCTTAATATCCGTATGGTTGGATCGTCGAAAAAATCATTTTAAAAATTAATCTTGTAAATCGGGAACGAGTCTGGTTGTTGGGAGAGGTAATTTTACAGGATTTTTCTAATCCTGACATGCAAGATTGATTTCAAATTTTTTAATAATTTTTTTTATGACTAAAATTGATATATCTTAACATCCGTATGGTTAGATTGTCAAAAAAATCATTTTAAAAATTAATCTTGTAAATCGGGAACGAGTCTCGTTGTCGGGAATGGTAATTTTACAGCATTTTTCTAATCCTAACATGCAAGATGGATTTCAAATTTTTTAATAATTTTTTCGTAAGACTAAAATTTATATATCTTAACATCCATACGGTCGGATGGTCGAAAAAATCATTTTAAAAATTAATCTTGTAAATCGGGAACGAGTCTGGTTGTCGAGAGGGGTAATTTTACAGGATTTTTCTAATCCTAACATGCAAGATGGATTTCAAATTTTTTAATAATTTTTTCATATGACTAAAATTGATATATCTTAACATCCATGCGGTTGGATCGTAAAAAATTATTTTAAAAATTAATCATGTAAATCGGGAACGAGTCTCGTTGTTGGGAGGGGTAATTTTATAGGATTTTTCTAATCCTGACATGCAAGATATATTTCAAATTTTTTAATAATTTTTCTTATGAATAAAATTGATATATCTTAACATCCGTATGGTTGGATCATCGAAAAAATCATTTTTAAAATTAATCTTGTAAATCGGGAATGAGTCTGGTTATCGGGAGGGGTAATTTTACAGGATTTTTCTAATTCTACCATGCAAGATGGATTTCAAATTTTTTAATAATTTTTCTTATGACTAAAATTGATATATCTTAACGTCCGTATGGTTGGATCATCGAAAAAATCATTTTAAAAATTAATCTTGTAAATCGGGAATGAGTCTGGTTGTCGGGAGGGGTAATTTTACAGAATTTTTCTAATCCTGACATGCAAGATGGATTTTAAATTTTTCATAATTTTTTTTTATGACTAAAATTGATATATCTTAACATCCGTATGGTTGGATCGTCTAAAAAATCATTTTAAAAAATAATCTTGTAAATCTGGAACGAGTCTCTTTGTTGGGAGTGGTAATTTTACAGGATTTTTTTAAATCCTGACATGCAAGATGAATTTTAAATTTTTTAATAATTTTTTATGACTAAAATTGATATATATTAATATCCATACGGTTGGATCGTCGAAAAAATTATTTTAAAAATTAATCTTGTAATTTGAGAACGAGTTTCGTTGTCGGGAGAGGTACTTTTACCAGATATTTCTAATCTTGACATGCAAGATGAATTTCAAAGTTTTTAATAATTTTTTTATATAACTAAAATTTATATATCTTAACATCCGTGCGGTAGGATCATCGAAAAAATTATTCTAAAAATTAATCTTGTAAATCGGGAACGAGTCTCGTTGTTGGGAGGGGGTAATTTTATAGGATTTTTCTAATCCTGACATGCAAGATGTATTCAAATGTTTTAATAATTTTTTATTATGACTAAAATTGATATATCTTAACATCCGTATGGTTGGATCATCGAAAAAATCATTTTAAAAATTAATCTTGTAAATCGGGAACGAGTCTGGTTGTCGGGAGAGGTAATTTTACAGGATTTTTCTAATCCTGACATGCAAGCTGGATTTCAAATTTTTTAATAATTTTTTCTTAAGACTAAAATTGATATATCTTAACATCCGTATGGTTGGATCATCGAAAAAATCATTTTAAAAATTAATCTTGTAAATCGGGAACGAGTCTGGTTGTCGGGAGAGGTAATTTTACAGGATTTTTCTAATCCTGACATGCAAGATGGATTTCAATTTTTTTAATAATTTTTTCTTATGATTAAAATTGATATATCTTAACATCCGTATGGTTAGATCGTCAAAAAAATAATTTTAAAAATTAATCTTGTAAATCGTGAATGAGTCTCGTTGTCGGGAACGGTAATTTTACAGCATTTTTCTAATCCTAACATGCAAGATGGATTTCAAATTTTTTAATAATTTTTTTGTATGACTAAAATTTATATATCTTAACATCCGTACGGTCGGATGGTCGAAAAAATCATTTTAAAAATTAATCTTGTAAATCGGGAACGAGTCTGGTTGTCGGGAGGGGTAATTTTACAGGATTTTTATAATCTTAACATGCAAGATGGATTTCAAATTTTTTAATATTTTTTTCATATGAATGAAATTGATATATCTTAACATTCGTACGGATGGATCTTAAAAAAATTATTTTAAAAATTAATCTTGTAAATCGGGAACGAGTCTCGTTGTTGGGAGGGGTAATTTTATAGGATTTTTCTAATCCTGACATGCAAGATGTATTTTAAATTTTTTAATAATTTTTATTATGACTAAAATTGATATATCTTAACATCCGTATGGTTGGATCGTCGAAAAAATCATTTTAAAAATTAATCTTGTGAATCAGGAACGAGTCTCGTTGTTGGGAGGGGTAATTTTACAGGATTTTTCTAATCCTGACATGCAAGATGTATTTCAAATTTTTTAATAATTTTTTCTTATGACTAAAATTGATATATCTTAACATCCGTATGGTTGGATCGTCGAAAAAATCATTTTAAAAATTAATCTTGTAAATCGGGAACGAGTCTGGTTGTCGGGAGAGGTAATTTTACAGGATTTTTCTAATTCTGACATGCAAGATGGATTTCAAATTTTTTAATAATTTTTTCTTATGAATAAAATTGATATATCTTAACATCCGTATGGTTAGATCGTCAAAAAAATCATTGTTATTCCCAGTGGACTAACAATGAGATTTACAGAAGGGGGGTTGAATGTAAATCTCAAAACTTTTTCAAGTTTTGAGCAATTTGTAAGACTAAGTGTTTGAGTGATCAACTGTGTGTGAATTGCTTGGAGCTGATGCAGACAGATATATATTTAAACACAAATGAAATGAACACAAAGAACTTAAAAACTTTTCTGGTGGATTTGTTGTTCCACCAGAGATGTGTTATTTCAGAAAATCTCTGATTCAAAATTAAATCACAGCTGCTTCCTAGTACAAACTAGATGATTTTCTCTCTTGATATTTCTAAACAGCTCAGGGAAAATTCATATCTAATTACTAGCTACTAGTTGGTTTATATAACACCAAGTTTACAAGTGAAGACAAAGATAAAGTACAATAAGACAATAGTTCTCCACTTGTTTCTGTTCCATTTTTATTCAGTGTAATATGGAATTATCTGTTGACTTTCCATTTTGAACCAGACTAAAAACGGCTGCTTTTTCTGCTGTTCCTGAAAGAGGCTACCACCTCTGTCAGCTTTGTTAACTGTCACTATCAACTGCTATAAAGCTTTCATCCATTGATGGCTTTATCCGTTGATGCTCTAGCAGTGCATCCGTTGAAGCTTTCATCCGTTGATGGCTTTATCCGTTGATGCTCTAGCAGTGCATCCGTTGAAGCTTTCATTCGTTGATGGCTTTATCCGTTGATGCTCTAGCAGTTTAAGCTTTATCCGTTGAGGCGTTAGAGACATCCGTTGAAGCTTAGTTTCTTATCCGTTGAAGGTCTTCAATATCCGTTGACACTACTTCACTTATACAAAATTACAAGGCATGAAACATTTACATTTAGCCCTCCTACTTGTACATCTATTAGTAGTCAACATAACTGATTATCTCCTAACAACATCTAAGAATTACAGCTTGAAACCAGAGAGTGAGATGTGCTACAATACCAAACTTATTGCTAAGTAAGGCTACTCCTTCAACGGATAGCCAAGATGGTCTTATCCGTTGAGGCTACAAACACTAGATTTCTACTTAAGTGTTTTATTGAACTTATCATCAAACTAATACACATATTCCTAACAATCTCCCCCTATTTATGTCTACTAGAACTGTAGGCATAAATTTGGGTTTAGCTTGATGATAACAAACCACTTAACAAATATATAAACTGTAACAAAGCAGAAATTCAAAAGTGCTGCAAAAGTGAATATGCTGAGATGAGATTGAAGAAATACATTGTTTCCAAGGGTGCTCCTTTAGCCTGAGCAAATTACTTTCTTTTCCTTTGATCCCTGGTTTTCTTTCCTAGCCTCCTGTCATTCTCCTCTATTTGAAGTTGAAGTTGTCTGTAGAATTCAGCTTCATCTTCTTCATTGATATCTAACTTAGATTGCATATCCTTGAGAGTTTCATTACTGGCAATCTTTAGCTGATCTTCAATTCTGAAAAATCTTCTGACTCCTTTGTTGTCTCTGAACTCCATCAACCAATGAGGTGATTTGTGAATTGTAATACCTCTCTCTGGAATGAGTAAAGTTCTAGGCAAAGCATTGGGCTCCCTCCAAGTTTTCCTTATGTTGGCAATCTTGTGGAGAATCTCAGTCCTGGCAGTTCTGGTAAAACCAGAATCCTTATGTATGGCTGAGTAGACTCTAATCAAGGTAGTGTAGCCTTCATTCAGAATTCTGTGAAGAGGCCATGTTCTTTCCCCAGCTCATTTGTATTTGAACACTAGTCTTTCTGGTAGCTGTCTGTAGGCAGCTATTCCCCTTACATCCTCCAGCTCATCCAGATAGAGTTCAATGTCTGAAAATTCTTTTATGTCACAGATGTGAACATAATCATCTTTAGAGTTTTGAGGTTTGGACCTAGGCTTCTGTGTGAATTTGATTGAGGCTTTAGAGGGTGTTGATTTGATTCTTCTTTTCTGCTTCTTTGATGGTGAAGAAGAGGTTAGGAAGGTGGGCAATTTGATGGTGTCCCAATCAATTGGTTCCTCCTTGGGAATGATTGTTTCACCATGAATGTTCATGAAGGGGTCAGGTACAATGGGTTCAGGAATAGAGGGTAGTGGTTTGGATATTGATTGGGTTTCTTCAGTCTTATCTACCTTCTTTCTCTTTACATTGACCTTCTTTCTTTTCCCTTTCTGCCATTCTTCCTTACTTCTTTCCTCCATCTCAGTACCAACCATGTCCCCCATAGCTTCATCTTCACCTTTGTCTTCAATTTCTTTCTGATCTTCAGCCTGACTTGACTCTAGTTGTTTTTCAAGCTTTGCTTGTGCTCTTTTGTCAGCCTTTAGCTGTTTGGCTTCTTCCTTCAACCTTTTGGTTTCTTCTTTCTTGGCTATTGAGAATTTGGGATGTCCTTGCATCATACATATGCTCTTTCCCTCTCTGAAAATAATAGCCATATTTCTCCTTACAGCGTCATCCATGGTCTCTTTGAGATATGCAATACTTCTTCCTAAAAGCTTGTCCTCATCTGCTTTTGGAAGAGGAAAATCCACCTCTTTTAGAGGATTCTTTGTAGAGTCCTTATTGGATCTGTTGTTGGGCTTGAGAACCATAGGTTGCAGATCTTTGGAAGAAGTTTCTCCATCCTTATGCCTCCCTACTGGCTTGAGTTCCATAAGAATTGATTCCACTTTTGTGCTATGCTTCACAGATTGTGATTGAGAAGTTGTAGAACCAAATATTAGTTGCATCTTTTCATCAATCTTCTTCCTTTGCTCTTTGACTTGCAATTCAGCTGTTGCTATCTGGATTAGATCAATTCCATCTAGCTTTCCTTTTACTTGAATTGGTGGAGAAGTTATGATGACAGGAACTAGCACTTGAGAAATCTGAACTGTTGTAGATGGCTCTCCTTCCCCTTCCCCTTTATTCTCCCCCCTTTTGTTATCATCAAGGGTAGGGGTCAAGCCTTGTGCTTGTGCCAGCTGCATGAGTAGATTTGTTTGAGTTTGTTGATTCTGAAGAATGGTGACCATAGAGTCTTCAATGATTTGAACCCTATCTTCCAATCTGGCCAGCCTCTTGTCAGCATCAGAGGCCTTCCTTAGTCTCCCCAACAAATCTTGCATAGTACCATAGGGTATAACTGAATCCAATTTCTCGGCATTGTAGGATTTCAGATCAGCAATGTCCAGCTTGAGCTCATCCACACTTAGATTTTGCTGGTAATGCTGCAACTGCAAGAGATGCAGAGATTCCAGATGAGCTTGAAGAATTGCCTTGGTACCAGCATCCTGAGTCTCCTGAATGGTCTGCTGAATTGTCATGACTTGTTTGACCAAAGTGACACCAAACTCTCCTGGTGTTGATGGTTTTGCCCATGCCCATGCAGGAAGATTAGGAACAGAACTTGGGCCTGCTACTCCCCCTAAGTTCATGCTCTCATTCAAAGAATTAGAGTCATCATCATTAGAATTTACTCCAAATTCTTCAGATGGCTCACCAGCTTGAGAAGGCAGCCTGTTGACAGCAGCTTTGTCTCTGAGAAGAGATTCTGAAGTGTGTACAATGTGTAGTGTCTGTTCTGCCTCCACATTACCCTGTGCAGCCAATAATTGATAGGCTGAAATAGGGTGAGTAAAAGTGTCAGCAACCAAGGAAATGTTATCATTGACAGCTTTGTAGTGTTGCTGAAATTGTCTTCCCTTATCTGCATCATCCACTTTCATTAACTCACTAGCAATGACTGGATCCACCCTTATAGCTTCTGTACCTGCCTTTCTCTCAATTTCTCTATTTTCTTGCATCAGGGGCTCCCCCTGGCTCACACACACCCTCACATCCTCACCTTCACCTTCTAAGGTGGCACTCCTCTCACTTACTTTTGCCATGCTGGAAGAAATAGCATGCATTTGGTGACTCTCAACCTCTCCTTTTGCCTGGGAGCAACCCAGTCTCTCACTCAAAAAATCACTCCCTTCCCTCAAGCCTAAAAGTGATTGTATAGTTGCCATGTCCTCTACAGTTGGAGTTGTTTCTGTTAAGTGTGTAGAGGCCATCAACGGATAGGGAGTATCCGTTGAAGTGGAAACTGATGGTATCAACGGATAACTGTTGTTAAGCTTATCCGTTGAAGAACAACCACTTGTCAACGGATGAGAGATATCTGTTGAAGAAGGAAATGATGTAGAGATAGAAAGTGATATAATTGTTGAATCTGTGTGGATTGATTTTAAGTGAGGTGACATAGATTCTGTAACTACATCTGAAGGAATTGGCTGATGATCCAACAAATCATCTAATAGATGATGATCACCAGGTTTTGAGTGGGGCTCCTCCCTGAGTTTTAATGAGGGAGAATCAGGAATTGATGTGAATATCATATCCACATCTAGAGAGGGTGTAGGAGAGTTTGAGGAATGGTGTGTGTCTATATTGAGAGAATGGGGCTGTGATTCCACATTTGCTGGAATCACATCAAGCTGAATTTGAGAAGGCACAGATACTGGTGGGTGTATCTGTGCTGTGTGTGTCCCTTGTGTGGAAACTAGGGTTTTGGCCTTCTTCTTCCTTGAAAAGGCTTGAATTGGTGAATGTTTAGCTTCAGTGTCCCTCCCTCTTTTGTTCTGTGTCCCTGGATGGGGACTATTTTCAATAGTTACATCCTTTTGGGAGGATATAACTAGGGATGTGCTGGACTCCTTTTGAACCACTACAGTCTTTTGAGAGACTGTGGCTTAGCTGGAATGGGTACCACTCACCTCTCCCACCTTATCCTGGGGGGCTTTTTGATGTTCACCCCTCCCCTCACCACTCACACCCTGTTCACTGCCATCAGGGTTTATGGTAGTTGTTACAACTGTTGTCTTTTGAGAAACAACAGAGGTAGGTTTCTTTGACTTGACTTTGGAGATTTTAGATTTGGTGGCTTTGGTAGGAGCCTGTTTGGACAATGACACAGGTTCCATAGCCACACTAGAAGGCAAAGAAACATTGGGGTTGGAAATAGTAGGAGTTATAGAAACATTTACCTCACTTACCTGTGGTGCATTCATGATTGGCAAGTATACCAATGGCACCTGGTTGTTGAGGTTCATTCTCAAAAGGTCTGCAAGGACCCTTTTCTCTTGTGCCCAGCATTTGAGTTTATTATTCTCATTGGATATAACCAAACCTTCAGCAACATGGTTAGCCAGTAACATAAAGAATCTAGCAAAGTAGATGTTATGTGGTCTATTAGCTTTGTTACCTAATCTAGAACCTAATTCTAGCATAACACAGTTGCTAAAATTAAAGTACCTATCAGAAACTAGCATATAGAGCATATTAACAAGAGATGAAGTGATAGCATCAAAATTGCTAATCTTCCCAGAGAAAACCTTAATAAAGGCATCTCCAAGAAAACTCCATTCTTTCCTAAGGCCTTTCCTTCTAATACTACCTAAACTAGTAGAATCAAAAGCATAGCCTATGGAATCTAGCATAGCAGAGACATCTTTATCAGTGTGTGGTGTCATGGCATTATTCTCAGGCAACTTAAAGCAAGATTGTAAATCATCACAATTAACGCAATAGTCCTTACCTTTGAGAGAGAAGGCAATAGTCATATCAGTAGAGTTGAACTCTGCAGTTGTCCAAATCTCCTCAATCACTTCACAGTAGATGGTTGGGGCTTCCAGCATTGCATAGCTCAGTTTGCAGTTCTTGATGAAGTCCATCATCTTGTGATAATCAGAATGGGCTTCCTTCTTTTCAACCAAGACTATGAAATTATTCTTTTCATAAACAAATCCTGTTTGAGACATAATTTTGACTACTGGTGCCATTGTTGTGAGTAGAGGTTGCAGAGAAGAACTTGAGAATTGAGAGAGAAAGAGAATGATAATTGCAAGAAAGCGTAAAGTGAAAATAAGAATTCAATTGGGCTTTTATACTTTCTTGAATTAAAACATAAATTAAAATAATTAAATGATACTTTTAAGTAAGTGAAAGCCGTTCAGGAATAAATGAAACTATAGAAATTCTGAAAACTACCGTAAATACAAATACATACAACACTGTATATCTGTATCAACGGTTGAGTAAAAGAATCAACGGCTGTGACTCACTAACGTGACACATCAACGGATAAGGTAAATAGTTATCTGTTGATGAACAAAACTATTTTATCCATTGAAGGATAAAATTACCGGAAATGTATTTGTCTTTCAACGGATAATGAATATCCGTTGATGAACAATTTTGGCTTTCAACGGATGGGGAATATCCGTTGATAGGATAAGTCTTGATTAAAGCCAACTTTGTTCTTGCAGCAAATTCATTTCAGGCTACAAGACAGATTACATAGATGACATAGATTATGAATAGTTAAGCATACCTAACTCACTTACTAATCTTGTGAATGTTGATTCATCAAGTGGCTTGGTAAATATGTCTGCAATCTGCTTTTCACTTGGAACAAAATGAAGTTCCACTGTACCTTTCATCACATGTTCCCTAATGAAGTGGTACTTGATATCAATGTGCTTGGTTCTTGAGTGTTGCATTGGATTTTCAGTAATGGCAATGGCACTTGTGTTGTCACAAAAATATTGGAATTTTGTCAACAGTTATACCATAGTCAAATAACTGATTCCTCATCCACAGTATTTGTGCATAGCAACTACCAGCTGCAATGTATTCAGCTTCAGCTGTTGATGTGGAAACAGAATTCTGCTTCTTGCTGAACCATGATACAAGCTTGTTTCCTAGAAATTGACAAGTGCCTGTTGTGCTTTTCCTGTCTAATTTGCAACCTGCATAATCTGCATCTGAGTAGCCAATTAGATCAAAACCAGACTCTCTAGGGTACCAAATTCCAAGATTTGGAGTCCCTTTGAGATATCTGAAAATTCTTTTAATAGCCACTAAGTGAGATTCTTTAGGTTCAGCTTGAAATCTAGCACAAAGACATGTAGAAAACATAATATCAGGTCTACTGGCAGTTAAATATAAAAGTGAGCCACCCATGCCTCTATAACTTGTAATATCCACAGACTTTTCAGCCTTGTTTAATTCAAGCTTGGTGGCAGTGGCCATAGGAGTTTTTGCAGGTGAACAATCCATTAAGTCAAACTTCTTTAAAAGATCATAAATATATTTAGTTTGACTAATGAAAATTCCACCACTAACTTGTTTAACTTGTAAACCAAGAAAGTAAGTTAGCTCTCCCATCATGCTCATTTCATATTTACTTTGCATTAATTTAGCAAACTTTTTACAAAGTTTATCATCTATAGATCCAAATATAATATCATCTACATAAATTTGTACAAGTATCTTAGAGCCATTAACATTTCTAAAGAAGAGAGTTTTGTCAACAGTACCTCTTGTGAAGAGATTATCTAGAAGGAACTTTGATAAAGTCTCATACCAGGATCTAGGTGCTTGCTTTAGTCCATAGAGTGCTTTCAACAGATAATATACATGGTCTGGAAAATTTGGATCTTCAAAACCTGGAGGTTGGCTTACATAAACTTCTTCCTCCAATTCCCCATTTAGAAATGAACTCTTGACATCCATCTGATAGACTTTGAAATTGGCATTAGCTGCATAGGCTAGAAAGATTCTGATGGCTTCAAGTCTTGCAACTGGAGCAAATGTTTCATCAAAATCTATTCCCTCTTGTTGAGAATAGCCTTTGGCAACCAATCTGACTTTATTCCTTATGACAATGCCATTTTCATCTATCTTGTTTCTGAATACCCATTTTGTGTCAATAGAACTCTTGTTCTTTGGCTTGGGTACCAGCTTCCACACTTTGTTCCTCTCAAATTGGTTTAGCTCCTCTTGCATAGCTAAAATCCAATCTGGATCCAAAAGAGCTTCTTCCACTCGCTTAGGTTCCTCCTGTGATAGAAAGCTACTATACAGACATTCATCTTGAGTAGCCCTTCTAGTTTGTACTTTAGATGTAGCATCACCAATGATCAGTTCAAAAGGGTGATTCTTGGTCCATTTCCTTTGAGGTGGTAGATTAGCCCTTGATGAGGTTGCCTCAGTATTGTCATGATGTGAGATAGAATGTTGATTTGTTGAAACTCCCCCTGAGTTGCTGATCCTTTGAAAGGAATTGGGAGTTCTATCAACTGATGAGGTGAATTGATTATCCGTTGACAGACTGTGATCAACGGATGCTTCGTTATGAACTTCAACGGATGATGCACTTTGTCTTTCAACGGATGCTGCATTGCTTCTTTCAACGGAAGCTGAATTATGACTTTCAACGGATGCAGCATTATGTGCATTATCCAAAGGCAGACTCTGGTTTCTTCTTGAGATGCCTTCTTCATCATTCTCATCTTCACTATCATCACAATATATCTCAATATTGTCAAATTTGAGTCCTTCATGATGTCACTCATCTGTTAGTCCATCAATCTTTTTATCATCAAACACAACATGTACAGATTCCATGACAATGTTGGTTCTTAGATTGTAGACCCTATATGATTTTCCAGCAGAATAACCAACAAATATTCCTTCATCAGCCTTTGCATCAAACTTTCCTTTGTGATCAGATTGATTCCTTAAGATGTAACATTTGCAACCAAAGACATGTAGAAAGTTTAAAGTTGGTTTTCTTCTCTTGAATAATTGATAGGGAGTCATGCATTTTGCTTGATTGATTAGAGAAATATTCTGAGTGTAACATGCACAGTTAACAGCCTCAGCCCAAAAATAAGTTGGGAGCTTTGACTCCTCAAGCATTGTCCTTGCAGCTTCAATTAGTGATCTGTTCTTCCTTTCCATCACACCATTTTGTTGTGGAGTTCTTGGAGCTGAGAACTCATGCATGATCCCATTTACTCCACAGAACATCTTTATGGTTGAATTCTTGAACTCAGTTCCATTGTCACTCCTAATATTCCTTACTTTGAAATCAGGATGATTGTTGACTTGCTTGATATGATTGATGATGATTTCACTAGCTTCATCCTTTGATCCAAGAAAATAAACCCATGAAAACTTTGAGAAATCATCTACAATCACTAGGCAGTATCTTTTCTTTGAAATTGACAATACATTAACTGGTCCAAAAAGATCCATGTGTAGAAGTTGCAGTGGTTCATCAATTGCAGATTCAAGCTTCTTACTGAATGATACTTTCTTTTGCTTTCCTTTCTGACAAGCATCACACAGTCCATCCCTTGTGAATTCCACTAGAGGCATTCCTCTAACTAAGTCCTTTTTGACTAGATCATTCATTGTCTTGAAATTCAAATGGGACAGCTTCTTGTGCCATAGCCAACTTTCAACTGGACTTGCTTTGCTGAGAAGACAAGTAATGGATTCTGCATCTGTAGAGTTGAAATCAGCTAAGTACACATTTCCTTTTCTAACTCCAGTTAGAACCACTTTATTGTCCTTTTTACTTGTGACAATACAGGCTTCAGAATTGAAGGAAACAGTATTCCCTCTGTCACATAGTTGACTGATGCTCAATAAATTGTGTTTGAGACCATCAACCAATGCAACTTCATCAATGATGACATTTTCTTTTGAAATCAAGCCATATCCCATAGTGAATCCTTTGCTGTCATCTCCAAAGGTTATGCTAGGGCCAGCTCTCTCCTTAAATTCTGTGAGCAGGGTGAAATCTCCTGTCATGTGTCTTGAACAACCACTGTCCAAGTACCATAGATTCCTTCTTTGTCCCTGCACACAATAAAATCAATCAAGTTGATTTTGGTACCCAAGTTTCCTTGGGTCCATCCTTGTTAGTCTTTTTCCTACACGTCATTCCTCCTGCATCTTTTGACTTAGGTAACTTTGGGTCAACCTTGGTCTCAGATGTGGTTGGTTGAAGTGTAGGGTTAGTCACAGAATCATTTAACATATTTGATTGAATTTGATAAGGCATAGGTTGTGCAAACATGTTATTCCACATAGGCATAATGTATGGCATTTGAGGCATACTAAATACAGTAAAGTAAGGATTGTTAATGTATGGCATATTTGCAAAATGTGCATGGGGATTCTGGTGAGACATAACAGGCATAGCATGCAGAGGTGACATAGACATGTTAGGCATGGAGGGATTTGAAGGCATGGGAGCATTTTTAACAGATTTGCAATTATCAGATAGGTGATTAACACTTTTACAATGTACACAGCTTTTTCTAGGAGCATACCTATCAGGTGTGTAATTGTTATGTTTATTAATCCCTACCTTCCCATTTCTTTTAGATTTTCTTTTAGTTTCCTTGTTATCCTCAACCAACTTAAGCCTATCTTTCAACTGATCTAAAGTCATGTGTCCTATATTCACCTTACTGACATCTCTGGATGTGCTAGCTCCTTCTCTGACAATGTTCTTGAGAGTTGAATCATTCTTTTTATTTTTAAAAGAACTTGCATGTTTTAATTGATGAGCCTTCAACGGATGCTCCTTTTCTTCCTTCAACGGATAACTTTCATCATCCGTTGATCCACATCCGTTGACAATCCATCAATTAATTCTAACTTCTTTTTGTTTTTCTTCCAGGCATCCTCACAGAATGATTCAATTCCCTGAACCTTGGCAATTTGAACACCAACATCCCTAGATGTTTTCCAGGCCTTGATTACCTCTTGCTCACTTTCTAACTGTTTAGAAAGAATTTCTACTTTCTTAACAGCTTCTTCTAGTTCACTCTCGACAGTCAAGCATTTAAGTTTAATCTTTTCAAGCTCAATTACCTGACTCTCTAACACAGCATTCGTATCACTTAAAAACACATTATTTTCTTTGATCCTAGTGTTTTCTTTAGCTAGTGATTTAAGAGAAACACGCAAATGATATAATTCATTGGACATATCATTTATGGCTTCATTGCATTCATGTTTAGAAAGCTAAGAGAGATCAGTAGTAATTACCTGGTTGCTTGATGAACTAGTTTCATTTTCATCAGAATTAGCCATCAGGGCTAGGTTGACATATTCCACATCATCATCTTCATTTACCCCATCTGCTGCCCAATCATCTTGAGTGAGAAAAGCTCTTTCCTTTTGTTTGAGCAAATCAAAATACTTCCTTTTGTAATCAACTTGCTCAAATTTCTTTTTCTCAGAATTTGGCTTCCTACACTCACTTGCAAAGTGTCCACTAATGCCACAGTTGTAACATTTGAACTTTGATTTGTCCACCATGTTTTTGTTTGGCTTAGTGAACTTTGTGTTTTTCCTGAACTTCATCTTTACAAACCTCCTGGACAGAAAGGCCAGATGTTCATCAATATCATCAGATTCATCCTGATTGGAATTGTTTTCATCCTCAGCAACTTGCTCTTTACCCTTGCTTGATTCTGATTTGCTTGTGCCAATTTTGAGACTTGGTATTATCTTTTCCTCATTTCTGAGACTTGGTATTACAAACTAGATGATTTTCTCTCTTGATATTTCTAAACAGCTCAGGGAAAATTCATATCTAATTACTAGCTACTAGTTGGTTTATATAACACCAAGTTTACAAGTGAAGACAAAGATAAAGTACAATAAGACAATAGTTCTCCACTTGTTTCTGTTCCATTTTTATCCAGTGTAATATGGAATTATCTGTTGACTTTCCATTTTGAACCAGACTAAAAACGGCTGCTTTTTCTGCTGTTCCTGAAATAGGCTACCATATCTCTGTCAATCCATGTGCCTCTGTCAGCTTTGTTAACTGTCACTATCAACTGCTATGAAGCTTTCATCCGTTGATGGCTTTATCCGTTGATGCTCTAGCAGTGCATCCGTTGAAGCTTTCATACATTGATGGCTTTATCCGTTGATGCTCTAGCAGTGCATCTGTTGAAGCTTTCATCCGTTGATGGCTTTATCCGTTGGTGCTCTAGCAGTTGAAGCTTTATCCGTTGAGGCGTTAGAGACATCCGTTGAAGCTTAGTTTCTTATCCGTTGAAAGTCTTCAATATCCGTTGACACTACTTCATTTATACAAAATTACAAGGCATGAAATATTTACACTTAGCCCTCCTACTTGTACATCCATTAGTAGTCAACATGACTGATTATCTCCTAACAACATCTAAGAATTACAGCTTGAAACCAGAGAGTGAGATGTGCTACAATACCAAACTTATTGCTAAGTAAGGCTACTCCTTCAACGGATAGCCAAGATGGTCTTATCCGTTGAGGCTACAAACACTAGATTTCTACTTAAGTGTTTTGCTGAACTTATCATCAAACACATACACATATTCCTAACAATCATTTTAAAAATTAATCTTGTAAATCGGGAACGAGTCTCGTTGTCGGGAACGGTAATCTTACAACATTTTTCAAATCCTGACATGCAAGATGGATTTCAAATTTTTTAATAATTTTTTAGTATGACTAAAATTTATATATCTTAACATCCGCACTGTCCGATGGTCGAAAAAATCATTTTAAAAATTAATCTTGTAAATCGGGAACGAGTCTGGTTGTCGGGAGGGGTAATTTTACAGGATTTTTCTAATCCTAACATGCAAGATGGATTTCAAATTTTTTAATAATTTTTTCATATGACTAAAATTGATATATCTTAACATCCGTACGGTTGGATCGTAGAAAAAATAATTTTAAAAATTAATCTTGTAAATCGGGAACGAGTCTCGTTGTTGGGAAGGGTAATTTTATTGGATTTTTCTAATCCTGACCTGCAAGATGTATTTCAAATTTTTTAATAATTTTTTCTTATGACTAAAATTGATATATCTTAACATCCGTATGGTTGGATCATCAAAAAAATCATTTTAAAAATTAATCTTGTAAATCGGGAACGAGTCTCGTTGTTTGGAGGGGTAATTTTACAGGATTTTTCTAATCCTGACATGCAAGATGTATTTCAAATTTTTTAATAATTTTTTCTTATGACTGAAATTGATATATCTTAACATCCGTACGGTTGGATCGTCGAAAAAATCATTTTAAAAATTTATCTTGTAAATCGGGAACGAGTCTCGTTGTTGGTAGGGGTAATTTTACAGGATTTTTCTAATCCTAACATGCAAGATGAATTTCAAATTTTTCATAATTTTTTCTTATGACTAAAATTGATATATCTTAACATCTGTATGGTTGGATCGTCTAAAAAATCATTTTAAAAATTAATCTTGTAAATCGGGAACGAGTCTCGTTATTGGGAAGGGTAATTTTATAGAATTTTTTTTAATCCTGACATGCAAGATGAATTTCAAAATTTTTAATAATTTTTTATGACTAAAATTGTTATATATTAACATCCGTATGGTTGGATCGTCGAAAAAATTATTTTAAAAATTAATCTTGTAAATTGAGAACGAGTCTCGTTATCGGGAGAGGTACTTTTACCGGATATTTCTAATCCTGACATGCAAGATGAATTTCAAAGTTTTTAATAATTTTTTCATATGACTAAAATTGGTATATCTTAACATCCATACGATCGTCGAAAAAATATTCTAAAAATTAATCTTGTAAATCGGGAACGAGTCTCGTTGTTGGGAGGGGTAATTTTATAGGATTTTTCAAATCCTGACATGCAAGATGTATTTCAAATTTTTTAATAATTTTTTCTTATAACTAAAATTGATATATCTTAACATCCGTATGGTTGGATCGTCGAAAAAATCATATTAAAAATGAATCTTGTAAATCGCGAACGAGTCTGGTTGTCGGGAGGGGTAATTTTACAGGATTTTTCTAATCCTGACATGCAAGATGGATTTCAATTTTTTTAATAATTTTTTCTTATGACAAAAATTGATATATCTTAACATCCATATGGTTAGATCATCAAAAAATTCATTTTAAAAATTAATCTTGTAAATCGGGAACGAGTCTCGTTGTTGGGAGGGGTAATTTTAAAGGATTTTTCCAATCCTGACATGCAAAATGTATTTCAAATTTTTTAATAATTTTCTCTTATGACTAAAATTGATATATCTTAACATCCATACGGTTGGATCGTCGAAAAAATAATTTTAAAAATTTATCTTGTAAATCAGGAACGAGTCTGGTTGTCGGGAGGGGTAATTTTACATGATTTTTTAATCCTGACATGCAAGATAAATTTCAAATTTTTTAATAATTTTCTCTTATGTCTAAAATTAATATATCTTAACATCCGTACGGTTGAATCATCTAAAAATTCATTTTAAAAATTAATCTTGTAAATCGGGAACGAGTCTCGTTGTTGGGAGGGGTAATTTTACAGGATTTTTTTAATCCTGACATGCAAGATGAATTTCAAATATTTTAATAATTTTTTTATGACTTAAATTGATATATCTTAACATCCGTACGGTTGGATCATCGAAAAAATTATTTTAAAAATTAATTTTGTAAATTGGGAACGAGTCTCGTTATCGGGAGAGGTACTTTTACCGGATATTTCTAATCCTCACATGCAAGATGAACTTCAAAGATTTTAGTAATTTTTTCATATGACTAAAATTGATATATCTTAACATCCGTACGGTCGGATCATCGAAAAATCAACTTAAAAATTACTCTAGTAAATCGGGAACGAGTCTCGTTGTTCGGACGGGTACTTTTACTGGATTTTTCTAATCTTGACGTGCAAGATGAATTTCAAATTTTTCAATAATTTTTTTATGACTTAAATTGATATATCTTACCATCCGTATGGTTAGATCATCAAAAAAATCATTTTAAAAATTAATCTTGTAAATCGGGAACGAGTATCGTTGTTGGGAGGGGTAATTTTACAGGATTTTTCTAATTCTAACATGCAAGATGTATTTCAAATTTTTTAATAATTTTTTCTTATGACTAAAATTGATATATCTTAACATCCGTACGTTTGGATAGTCGAAAAAATCATTTTAAAACTTTATCTTGTAAATCGGGAACGAGTCTCGTTGTTGGGAGGGGTAATTTTACAGGATTTTTCTAATCCTGACATACATGATGAATTTCAAAATTTTCATAATTTTTTCTTCTGACTAAAATTGATAAAACTTAACATCCGTATGGTTGGATCGTCTGAAAAATCATTTTAAAAATTAATCTTGTAAATCAGGAACGAGTCTCGTTGTTGGGAGGAGTAATTTTACAGGATTTTTTTAATCCTGACATGCAAGATGAATTTAAAATTTTTTAATAATTTTTTTATGACTTAAATTGATATATCTTAACATCCGTACGGTTGGATCATCGAAAAAATTATTTTAAAAATTAATTTTGTAAATTGGGAATGACTTTCGTTGTCGGGAGAGGTACTTTTACCGGATATTTCTAATCTTGTCATGCAAGATGAATTTCAAAGTTTTTAATAATTTTTTTATATGACTAAAATTGATATATCTTAACATCCGTACGGTCGGATCATCGAAAAATCAATTTAAAAATTAATCTAGTAAATCGAGAACGAGTCTCGTTGTTCGGACGAGTACTTTTACTGGATTTTTCTAATCTTGACGTGCAAGATGAATTTCAAATTTTTTAATAATTTTTTTATGACTTAAATTGATATATCTTAACATCCGTATGGTTAGATCATCAAAAAAATCATTTTAAAAATTAATCTTGTAAATCGGGAACGAGTCTCGTTGTTGGGAGGGGTAATTTTACAAGATTTTTCTAATCCTAACATGCAAGATGTATTTCAAATTTTTTAATAATTTTTTCTTATGACTAAAATTGATATATCTTAACATCAGTACGTTTGGATAGTCGAAAAAATCATTTTAAAAATTTATCTTGTAAATCGGGAACGAGTCTCGTTGTTGGGAGGGGTAATTTTACAGGATTTTTCTAATCCTGACATACAAGATGAATTTCAAATTTTTCATAATTTTTTCTTATGACTAAAATTGATATAACTTAACATCCGTATGGTTGGATCGTCTAAAAAATCATTTTAAAAATTAATCTTGTAAATCGGGAACGAGTCTCGTTGTTGGGAGGAGTAATTTTACAGGATTTTTTTAATCCTGACATGCAAGATGAATTTCAAATTTTTTAATAATTTTTTTTATGACTTAAATTGATATATCTTAACATCCGTATGGTTGGATCGTCGAAACAATTATTTTAAAAATTAATTTTGTAAATTGGGAACGAGTCTCGTTGTCGGGAGAGGTACTTTTACCGGATATTTCTAATCTTGACATGCCAGATGAATTTCAAAGTTTTTAATAATTTTTTTATATGACTAAAATTGATATATCTTAACATCCGTACGGTCGGATCATCAAAAAATCAATTTAAAAATTAATCTTGTAAATCGGGAACGTGTCTCGTTGTTCCGACGGGTACTTTTACTGGATTTTTCTAATCTTGACGTGCAAGATGAATTTCAAATTTTTTAATAATTTTTTTATGACTTAAATTGATATATCTTAACATCCGTATGGTTAGATCATCAAAAAAATCATTTTAAAAATTAATCTTGTAAATCGGGAACGAGTCTCTTTGTTGGGAGGGGTAATTTTACAGGATTTTTCTAATCCTAACATGCAAGATGTATTTCAAATTTTTTAATAATTTTTTCTTATGACTAAAATTGATATATCTTAACATCCGTACGTTTGGATAGTCGAAAAAATCATTTTAAAAATTTATCTTGTAAATCGGGAACGAGTCTCGTTGTTGGGAGGGGTAATTTTACAGGATTTTTCTAATTTTGACATACAAGATGAATTTCAAAATTTTCATAATTTTTTATTATGACTAAAATTGATAAAACTTAACATCCATATGGTTCGATCGTCTGAAAAATCATTTTAAAAATTAATCTTGTAAATCGGGAACGAGTCTCGTTGTTGGGAGGAGTAATTTTACAGGATTTTTTTAATCCTGACATGCAAGATGAATTTCAAATTTTTTAATAATTTTTTTTATGACTTAAATTGATATATCTTAACATCCGTACGGTTGGATCGTCGAAAAAATTATTTTAAAAATTAATTTTGTAAATTGGGAACGAGTCTCGTTGTCGGGAGAGGTACTTTTACCGGATAATTCTAATCTTGTCATGCAAGATGAATTTCAAAGTTTTTAATAATTTTTTTATATGACTAAAATTGATATATCTTAACATCCGTACGGTCAGATCATCGAAAAATCAATTTAAAAATTAATCTAGTAAATCGGGAACGAGTCTCGTTGTTCGGACAGGTACTTTTACTGGATTTTTCTAATCTTGACGTGCAAGATGAATTTCAAATTTTTTAATAATTTTTTTATGACTTAAATTGATATATCTTAACATCCGTATGGTTAGATCATCAAAAAAAACATTTTAAAAATTAATCTTGTAAATCGGGAACGAGTCTCGTTGTTGGGAGTGGCACTACAAGAAAAACGGCTAAATACAACCGGTAAAAAAACGGTTGTATTTAGCTAAATAGAACCGAATCCGGTTGTATTTAGCTAAATACAACCGGTTTTTAGACCGGTTGTATTCGCTCGAGTAATATTTAGTAAGGCAGTTGTATTTATACTAAATACGACCGACTAAATACAACCGCCTAAATACAACCGCCTAAATATGACCGGCTAAATACAACCACTTTCAGTCAAATTAGATTTTTCGGCTAAAATTCAAATATCCCGCACAAAAAATTAAATTTTCCGAAAAAATTTAAATAGTCCGCCCAAATTAAATTCAACCATATATGGTTGAAAATGCAATGTTAAATTCAACCGCAGTCGGTTGAAATAACGAAGTCCAGATTTTTTAAAAAAAATGCCGGATCCCGGAAACCACCGGAATCTGGACATTTTCCGGCAACCTCGAACTCAATCAAAACACGATTTTCAAGAGGCGATTTTGCAGTGCAATTCAACATGCCTAGTTTTAAATTTACGAAGCTTTAAAACCATTCTAAATGTTTAGAGAACATCTCACGCCGAAAAATAAAAATTCAAAGGCGGCAGTCTAAACTACGACGAGATAAAAAATGCAACCAAAATTTAACTAATCATATACCTCAAAAGAATACAAGCTATTCATATACAAAGCCAACAATAACAACAAATTTACAGAAATTGAAAACCCAAATCTCGACGAAATAATGGAAAATAATTGAAAGCATATATAAAAATATTTACAAATCGGTGTTAATTTCTTCCAAAGAGTTGTCGATGAATCCCTCCATTCAACTACCAATCCCTCCGTTTTTATTATTTTCACTCGAATTGTGTGAGTATCGAACAAGAACAAGCTTAAATTTGCGACATAAATGGAAAGCCCAAAGAGGACGAGAACAAAGAAATGGAAAAGCAGCAACTTGGAAAATAAGGATTTCCCGGAGGCAGCAGAAAAGGAATCCGTTCAGGAAGTCGCCTCAAAGAAATGGTTTACATAATTTAGTTTCAAAGCAATTGCTTCACAAATTCGGAAGCTTATTGAAAAAGAAGAGTACCAGCAACCCCAAGTAAAAGAGCAGATAAGTCTCGTTTGATGTACAAAAATTTATCCGTGTGCTTTTACTTTGGGGATCGGACGGTTAGGAGTAGTGTTCTCTGTGTTTTCTGTAGTTCAATGTACGGTCAGGATTTGTCCTATATGTTAGTGGCGGATCGCTAAGGTCTGTTTCTCTATTCTTATTGGTGGATATAAGTACCTGACTTTTTACTCAAGTTTTGCTTTGTTAATTTTATCCTTCAAAATACTTAGCAACAGATAGAAATTACATTCCATCTCCCACGGTCCAAGTCATATGCCCTGATTTGGGCATGCTATTTTATTTTACTATTTTTTCACAATTCTCTTTATATTCACTCATATTGATTCATGTTTTGTTAAATTATTTTTTATTTTTAAACCTGTGTTGATGTATTTAAATCAAGAAAAATTATTAAAATTAAATTTCTTAAATTAATATAATTATCAAAATTGGTTTCCAATATTTTAAAAACCTAAAAAGTCATTTAGTCTAAAGAAATTATTATATAATTTTGTTTTATTTTTTTTACTTGTAATCTAAAGATGCCCATTGGATTATGTTTTATAGTTAAATTTGGTACGTTGATCTTATTAACACGAATCGCTGACTTGGCAGTAAATTCTATTGTATTCGGTTGAATTTAGAAGTGTCAATTTAATTATTTTATTATAATTTATGTATCTTTTAATAATTAAAAGCATTTATTTTTATAGGTAAATATCGTAAAAGTACTGGTTGATTGTTAAAATAGCAAACTAAAGACATTTAATTTTTTCTAAATTTTTTATCATATCACTAAAATATATAAATCTTAATATCCTTACGGTTGGACCATTCATTAATATTTTTGAAAAAAATTGAAACATTAATATGGGACTAAACACTATTAAGAAATACTAGTCAAATTACTAGTTGACTTTTAAAATAGCAAGACCAAATAAATTTATTTATTTCTAAATTATTTTGAAAATATCATAAGATGAATATGGGACTAAACAATATCTGTATGACAAAAATTTAGTGAAAAAAATAAATATATTTGGTTTGCCTTTTTAATAGTCAAAGAGTAGTTTGACCAGTATTTCTAACTAGTGTTTAATCTCATATTGATGATTCGATATTTTTAAAAATATTAATGAATGATCCAACCGTACGGATGTCAAGATCTATATATTTTAGTGATATGACAAAAATTTTAGAAAAAATAAATATATTTGGTTTGCCTTTTTAATAGTCAAAGAGTAGTTTGACCAGTACTTCTAACTAGTGTTTAATCCCATATTGATATTTCGATATTTTTAAAAATATCAATGAATTATCCAACAGTACGGATGTCAAGATCTTTATATTTTAGTGATATGACCAAAATTTTAGAAAAAAATAAATATATTTGGTTTGTTTTTTAACAGTCAACTAGTAAATTGACTCGTACTTCTAACTAGTGTTTAATACCATATTGATGATTCGATATTTTTAAAAATATTAATGAATGATCCAACTGTACGGATGTATATTTTAGTGATATGACAAAAATTTTAGAAAAAAAAATATATATATTTTGTTTACGTTTTTAACAATCAACTAGTAATTTGACCAGTACTTCTGACTAGTGTTTAATCCCATATTGATGATTCGATATTTTTAAAAATATTAATGAATGATCCAACCGTACGGAAGTCAAGATCTATATATTTTAGTGATATGACAAAAATTTTAGAAAAAATAAATATATTTGGTTTGCCTTTTTAATAGTCAAAGAGTAGTTTGACCAGTACTTCTAACTAGTGTTTAATCCCATATTGATGATTCGATATTTTTAAAAATATTAATGAATGATCCAACCATACGGATGTTAAGATCTATATATTTTAGTGATATGACAAAAATTTTAGAAAAAAATAAATATATTTGGTTTACTTTTTTAACAATCAACTAGTAATTTGACTAGTACTTCTAACTAGTGTTTAATCCCATATTGATGATTCGATATTTTTAAAAATATTAATGAATGATCCAACCATACGGATGTTAAGATCTATATATTTTAGTGATATGACAAATTTTTTAGAAAAAAATAAATATATTTGGTTTGCCTTTTTAATAGTTAAAGAGTAGTTTGACCAGTATTTCTAACTAGTGTTTAATCCCATTTTGATGTTTCGATATTTTTAAAAATATCAATGAATGATCCAACCGTACGGATGTCAAGATCTGTATATTTTAGTGATATGACAAAAAGTTTAGAAAAAAACAAATATATTTGGTTTACTTTTTTAACAATCAACTAGTAATTTGACCAGTACTTCTAACTGGAATTTAATCCCATATTGATGGTTCGATATTTTTAAAAATATTAATGAATGATCCAACCGTACGGATGTTAAAATCTATATATTTTAGTGATATGACCAAAATTTTAGAAAAAAATAAATATATTTGGTTTGTTTTTTTAACAGTCAACTAGTAAATTGACCGGTACTTCTAACTAGTATTTAATCCCATATTGATGATTCGATATTTTTAAAAATATTAATGAATGATCCAACCGTACGGATGTGAATATCTGTATATTTTAGTGATATGAGAAAAATTTTAGAAAAAAATAAATATATTTGGTTTACTTTTTTAACAATCAACTAGTAATTTGACTAGTACTTATAACTAGTGTTTAATCCCATATTGATGATTCGATATTTTTAAAAATATTAATGAATGATCCAACCGTACGGATGTTAAGATCTATATATTTTAGTGATATGACAAATTTTTTAGAAAAAAATAAATATATTTGGTTTGTCTTTTTAATAGTTAAAGAGTAGTTTGACCAGTATTTCTAACTAGTGTTTAATCCCATTTTGATGTTTCGATATTTTTAAAAATATCAATGAATGATCCAACCGTACGGATGTCAAGATCTATATATTTTAGTGATATGACAAAAATTTTAGAAAAAAATAAATATATTTGGTTTGCTTTTTTAACCGTCAACTAGTAAATTGACAAGTACTTCTAACTAGTATTTAATCCCATATTGATGTTTCGATATTTTTAAAAATATTAATGAATGATCCAACCGCACGGATGTCAAAATAGTTAAAATTTAAATATTCAAATTACTTATATTTTTCCGTGAACTTTTTATTTTGACAATTTTCATATTCGTATGGTTGGATTATAATTTAAAACAAATACAAAATAAATTGAAACTCAAACTATAATTATTAATTGAACGATAAATATGTAACTACCATAATAATCTTTTTTGCAAGAACTAAAATATAAATTTCGTGTAAATTTTATTCTATATTTTTTTTAGAAATTTTCCGCCATTTTTAAAAATAATTCGACCGAAATCGGTTGAATTTAGTACAAAATTCGTTGGCGGGAAAATTCCCTCCATTTTTTAGCAAGGCTAAATTCGACCGAATGCGGTTGAATTTAGAAGCACGCCTAAACTCAATCGTATATTGTTGTATATAAATACAGTTATATTTATTCGGTTGTAATTAGTAAGGCTAAATTTGACCGAATACGGTTGAATTTAGGAGCACGCCTAAACTCAACCGTATACGGTTGTATTTAACTACGGTTGTATTTATTCGGTTGTAATTAATACTAAATTCGACCGCGTAAATACGACCGTATTTAAATACAACCGCATGCGGTTGTATTTAGCCTCGCCTTTAATTTCAACCGAAAACGGTTGAATTTGATGTCGGTTGTATTTGTTCAGTTGTATTTAGCCTTGTTTTCTTGTAGTGTGGTAATTTTACAGGATTTTTCTAATCCTAACATGCAAGATGTATTTAAAATTTTTTAATAATTTTTTCTTATGACTAAAATTGATATATCTTAACATCAGTACGTTTGGATAGTCGAAAAAATCATTTTAAAAATTTATCTTATAAATCGGGAACGAGTCTCGTTGTTGGGAGGGGTAATTTTACAGGATTTTTCTAATCCTGACATACAAGATGAATTTCAAATATTTCATAATTTTTTCTTATGACTAAAATTGATATAACTTAACATCCTTATGGTTGGATCGTCTAAAAAATTATTTTAAAAATTAATCTTGTAAATCGGGAACGAGTCTCGTTGTTGGGAGGAGTAATTTTACAGGATTTTTTTAATCCTGACATGCAAGACGAATTTCAAATTTTTTAATAATTTCTTTTAAGACTTAAATTGATATATCTTAACATCCGTATGGTTGGATCGTCAAAAAAATTATTTTAAAAATTAATTTTGTAAATTGGGAACGAGTCTCGTTGTCGGGAGAGGTACTTTTACCGGATATTTCTAATCTTGACATGCCAGATGAATTTCAAAGTTTTTAATAATTTTTTTATATGACTAAAATTGATATATCTTAACATCTGTACGGTCGGATCATCAAAAAATCATTTTAAAAATTAATCTTGTAAATCGGGAACGAGTCTCGTTGTTGCGAGGAGTAATTTTACAGGATTTTTTTAATCCTGACATGCAAGATGAATTTCAAATTTTTTAATAATTTTTTTTATGACTTAAATTTATATATCTTAACATCCGTACGGTTGGATCGTCGAAAAAATTATTTTAAAAATTAATTTTGTAAATTGGGAACGAGTCTCGTTGTCGGGAGAGGTACCTTTACCGGATAATTCTAATCTTGTCATGCAAGATGAATTTCAAAGTTTTTAATAATTTTTTTATATGACTAAAATTGATATATCTTAACATCCGTACAGTCGGATCATCGAAAAATCAATTTAAAAATTAATCTAGTAAATCGGGAACGAGTCTCATTGTTCGGACGAGTACTTTTACTGGATTTTTCTAATCTTGACGTGCAAGATGAATTTCAAATTTTTTAATAATTTTTTTATGACTTAAATTGATATATCTTAACATCCGTATGGTTAGATCATCAAAAAAATCATTTTAAAAATTAATCTTGTAAATCGGGAACGAGTCTCGTTGTTGGGAGGGGTAATTTTACAAGATTTTTCTAATCCTAACATGCAAGATGTATTTCAAATTTTTTAATAATTTTTTCTTATGACTAAAATTGATATATCTTAACATTAGTACGTTTGGATAGTCGAAAAAATCATTTTAAAAATTTATCTTGTAAATCGGGAACGAGTCTCGTTGTTGGGAGGGGTAATTTTACAGGATTTTTCTAATCCTGACATACAAGATGAATTTCAAATATTTCATAATTTTTTCTTAAGACTAAAATTGATATAACTTAACATCCGTATGGTTGGATCGTCTAAAAAATCATTTTAAAAATTAATCTTGTAAATCGGGAACGAGTCTCGTTGTTGGGAAGAGTAATTTTATAGGATTTTTTTAATCCTGACATGCAAGATGAATTTCAAATTTTTTAATAATTTTTTTTATGACTTAAATTGATATTTCTTAACATCCGTACGGTTGGATGGTCGAAAAAATTATTTTAAAAATTAATTTTGTAAATTGGGAACGAGTCTCGTTGTCGGGAGAGGTACTTTTACCAGATATTTCTAATCTTGACATGCAAGATGAATTTCAAAGTTTTTAATAATTTTTTTATATGACTAAAATTGATATATCTTAACATCCGTACGGTCGGATCATTGAAAAATCATTTTAAAAATTCATCTTGTAAATCGGGAACGAGTCTCGTGGTTGGGAGGGGTAATTTTACAGGATTTTTCTAATCCTGACATACAAGATTAATTTCAAATTTTTCATAATTTTTTCTTATTACTAAAATTGATATAACTTAACATCCGTATGGTTGGATCATCAAAAAAATTATTTTAAAAATTAATTTTGTAAATTGGGAATGAGTCTCGTTGTCGGGAGAGCTACTTTTACCGGATATTTCTAATCTTGACATGCAAGATGAATTTCAAAGTTTTTAATAATTTTTTTATATGACTAAAATTGATATATCTTAACATCCGTACGGTCGGATCATCGAAAAATCAATTTAAAAATTAATCTAGTAAATCGGGAACGAGTCTCATTGTTCGGACGGGTACTTTTACTGGATTTTTCTAATCTTGACGTGCAAGATGAATTTCAAATTTTTTAATAATTTTTTTATGACTTAAATTGATATATCTTAACATCCGTATAGTTAGATCATCAAAAAAATCATTTTAAAAATTAATCTTGTAAATCGGGAACGAGTCTCGTTGTTGGGAGGGGTAATTTTACAGGATTTTTCTAATCCTGACATGCAAAATGTATTTCAAATTTTTTAATAATTTTCTCTTATGACTAAAATTGATATATCTTAACATCCGTACGGTTGGATCGTCGAAAAAATCATTTAAAAAATTTATCTTGTAAATCGGGAACGAGTCTGGTTGTTGGGAGGGGTAATTTTACAGGATTTTTCTAATCCTAACATGCAAGATGAATTTCAATTTTTTCATAATTTTTTCTTATGACTAAAATTAATATATCTTAACATTCATACGTTTGGATAGTCGAAAAAATCATTTTAAAAATTTATCTTGTAAATCGGGAACGAGTCTCGAGGTTGGGATGAGTAATTTTACAGGATTTTTCTAATCCTGACATACAAGATGAATTTCAAATTTTTTATAATTTTTTCTTATTACTAAAATTGATATAACTTAACATCCGTATGATTGGATCGTCTAAAAAATCATTTTAAAAATTAATCTTGTAAATCGGGAACGAGTCTCGTTGTTGGGAGGAGTAATTTTACAGGATTTTTTTAATCCTGACATGCAATATGAATTTCAAATTTTTTAATAATTTTTTTTATGACTTAAATTGATATATCTTAACATCCGTATGGTTGGATCGTCGAAAAAATTATTTTAAAAATTAATTTTGTAAATTGGGAAAGAGTCTCGTTGTCGGGAGAGCTACTTTTACCTGATATTTCTAATCTTGACATGCAAGATGAATTTCAAAGTTTTTAATAATTTTTTTATATGACTAAAATTGATATATCTTAACATCCGTACGGTCGGATCATCGAAAAATCAATTTAAAAATTAATCTAGTAAATCGGGAAGGAGTCTCGTTGTTCGTACGGGTACTTTTACTGGATTTTTCTAATCTTGACGTGCAAGATGAATTTCAAATTTTTTAATAATTTTTTTATGACTTAAATTGATATATCTTAACATCTGTATGGTTAGATCATCAAAAAAATCATTTTAAAAATTAATCTTGTAAATCGGGAACGAGTCTCGTTGTTGGGAGGGGTAATTTTACAGGATTTTTCTAATCCTGACATGCAAAATGTATTTCAAATTTTTTATTAATTTTCTCTTATGACTAAAATTGATATATCTTAACATCCGTACGGTTGGATCGTCGAAAAAATCATTTAAAAAATTTATCTTGTAAATCGGGAACGAGTCTGGTTGTTGGGAGGGGTAATTTTACAGGATTTTTCTAATCCTAACATGCAAGATGAATTTCAAATTTTTCATAATTTTTTCTTATGACTAAAATTAATATATCTTAACATTCGTACGTTTGGATAGTCGAAAAAATCATTTTAAAAATTTATCTTTTAAATCGGGAACGAGTCTCGTGGTTGGGAGGGGTAATTTTACAGGATTTTTCTAATCCTGACATACAAGATGAATTTCAAATTTTTCATAATTTTTTCTTATTACTAAAATTGATATAACTTAACATCCGTATGGTTGGATCGTCGAAAAAATTATTTTAAAAATTAATCTTGTAAATCGGGAACGAGTCTCGTTGTTGGGAGGAGTAGTTTTACAGGATTTTTTTAATCCTGACATGCAAGATGAATTTCAAATTTTTTAATAATTTTTTTTATGACTTAAATTGATATATCTTAACATCCGTATAGTTGGATCGTCGAAAAAATCATTTTAAAAATTAGTCTTGTAAATCGGGAACGAGTCTGGTTGTCGGGAGGGGTAATTTTACATGATTTTTCTAATCCTGACATGCAAGATGGATTTCAATTTTTTTAATAATTTTTTCTTATGACTAAAATTGATATATCTTAACATCCGTACGTTTGGATAGTCAAAAAAATCATTTTAAAAATTTATCTTGTAAATCGGGAACGAGTCTCGTGGTTGGGAGGGGTAATTTTACAGGATTTTTCTAATCCTGACATACAAGATGAATTTCAAATTTTTCATAATTTTTTCTTATTACTAAAATTGATATAACTTAACATCCGTATGGTTGGATCGTCTAAAAAATCATTTTAAAAATTAATCTTGTAAATCAGGAACGAGTCTCGTTGTTGGGAGAAGTACTTTTACCGGATATTTATAATCCTGACATGCAAGATGAATTTCAAAGTTTTTAATAATTTTTTCATATGACTAAAATTGATATATCTTAACATCCGTACGGTCGGATCATCGAAAAATCAATTTAAAAAATTAATCTAGTAAATCGGGAACGATTCTCGTTGTTCGGACAGGTACTTTTACTGGATTTTTCTAATCTTGACGTGCAAGATGAATTTAAAATTTTTTAATAATTTTTTTATGACTAAAATTGATATATCTTAACATCCGTACGGTTGGATCATCGAAAAAATCATTTTAGAAATTAATCTTGTAAAACGGAAATCTTATTTTATAGTGTAATACTTTTACAATGGTTTCCTTGAAACACCATTGTGTAAAGATAAAATAAGAAAACACTTTTTTTAATATAAAATCGTTGTATAAGTATATCAGCTTTTTTCAATCTAATGGCTAATATCTAATCTCATTTCAATCAAGGGTTGTCATTCAGACACTTCAGCAATCCGTGTAAAATGTTTACAACCTATCATGGGGTGCCACCTCATCTGGTGGTGCCCATTGAAATTATAAAATAACTATTTCAGACAACTGTTTTATTCCCTTGTATGAAGGTTTCTAAGACAACCCTTCTAAAAACTGTTGTGTGTATTACACAATGTAATAGCTAAAAGCTTGTAGAAGACCAACTAAGACAACACTTTTGGTTTAACATCAAACCGTTGTATAAGAATTCAGCTATTTTTCGATCTAACGGCCGATATCAAATCTCATATCAATGAAGGGCTCTCATTTCGCCACCTCAGCAATCCTTGTGAATGATTTACCACCTATCACGTGCTGCCACCTCAATACGTGGTACCCATTGAAATTCCTCAGACAATGGTTTCATTCTGTTGTTTGATGGTTTAGAGGACAACCTTTCTAAAAAACCGTTGTCACAGTAACACAATGTAATGTCAAAACCGTTGTCTTATATCCCTATATGTTAACATAGTAACAACGGTTGGTAATCGATGTGTTAAAGATCTATAACAACACTATATTTAAAAAACTGTTGTCTGACTCGATGAGAGGATACAATTTGTACAACAGTTTAAAAAAGATGAATATCCATTATTTATTCTCGAGCTCACACAACTATTTTTTCTACAACATCAATTACCGTTGTATGAATTTTTAGGACGACGGTTTTTTTTAACCGTTGTCTGTCAACCGTTGTCTGATTGCAAATTTCTTGTAGTGGTGTACTATCACGATCTTGAGGCCGCCTTCTTGCTCTCTCTATATCTCTTCAAGCTGCTAGGGTTTATGTTTTATCAAATAAAACGTGTAACCCTAATTCTATTAGAAAAAGATATTATATAGGCAAGAGCTAATGGGCCTCCAACCCTAAACTTAATTTTAGAGTTATTATTGTTATTAAATTCAAAATTCTAATTATTGTATTATTAAGTCTCACTTAATCATCCAATAACTTAATTTCAGATTTAATATTAAATTTGAATTTCCTATTTATTTAATTAATTAAGTCACACTTAATTAATAACAAATAATTCGAATTACTTATATTTAATTTAAATCCGAATTTAAATTAAATAATCCTCCAATCATTCTTTGTGCGACCCTTTAGGTTATTATTATGTTGGCAACAATTTTAAATCTAATTTAAAATCATAAATATACCCTATATACACTTTTATCATAAATATACCCTATATACCCTAAAATAGGAGGGTTAAATCCTTTCTAGATCATTCATATTTCTCATATGATTCATAATATACCCTATATACACTTTTATCATCACCCGGTCAACGGTAACTTTTAACGCAACCAAAGTATATTGATTCTCATATAGAAATATAATGATTTCAAGTCTAAGGACGAATACATCATTATCACTGTGAGAATTACCTATGACATAACAGACATGTAGAATGTCACATTGGGTCTTCCAGCACCATGTATATAATACATGTGCCTGTGTTTTTTGACTTTAGTATCACTATGCCTATGATCAATGAGATGTGATCATCAATCAACATTCACACTAGTCTTAATGCATTATTATTGTCTCTTAATAATAATACATGACTAGGGATCTTTAGGAATATCAATACTATTCACATAATCTCATTTTAAGTCACGTACTTAGAGATATAAAATTACATATCATATTCCAAGGACATTTATTAATCTAACATCTTATCGCAGAAAATAAAGATATAAAAAATTACTAAAGAATAATCCATATAATAAGAATTAATAATCCAAATGTTTCATAATATAAACATAATATTGTTGTCTCTAGGGCACAAACACTAACAATCTCCCACTTGCACTAGAGACAATCACCCATGTATCTAATACCCATGGAACTAGTATGACCTTCGTGCTTTTACTGCGACAAAGCCTTAGTCAGTGGTCTGCAACTTTATTATCAGTATGCACTTTACATATATGTACATCTCCTCTTTCATTAATCTCTCGAAGAAGGTGATATCTCCTAAGTATATTCTTTGCCCGGGAATGGGACCTTGGTTCTTTAGCCTGCGCGATGGCTCCATTATTATCACAGTAAAGATCAACTGGATCTGTGATTGATGGAACCACACCAAGTCCCGTTATGAATTTCTGTGTCCAAACAGCCTCTTTGGCTGCTTCACTGGCAGCAATATAATCAGCTTCCATTGTAGAATCAGCTATTGTCTCTTGTTTTGAACTCTTCCAGCTTACAGCGCCTCCATTAAGGCAAAAGACAAAACCTGACTGAGATACTGAATCATCTCTATCTGTCTGAAAGTTAGCGTTAGTGTAACCCTTTACAACCAGCTTATCTTCTCCTCCGTACACCAAGAATGAATCTTTAGTCCTTTTCAAGTACTTAAGAATATTCTTGACTGCTGTCCAGTGACCCTCGCCATGATTATACTTGTTGGGTTCCGAAGGCATAAAACGCAGCGGATAAACGTAAATAAAACAAGATTTTGAAACCCAAAAACAGGATCCATGTATAATTATGGGCAGATTATGGAGATAACGAATCATACCTTTCAAGAGATTAACTTTCACGAACTCAACGGAGATCCTACCTATCACGCTTTGTGTCTACCTCTCGGAGAAACACCTCTATGGTATCCACACGAGCACCTTCAAGAACGTCTCACGAACTTGACTACGGAATGGATGTACTAGCCTCCTTCTTGACGATCTGAATTACCTCTGCCTCTCTTTGCTGCTAGGGTTTTCTTAAAAAATGTACAAGCCTCTTTAACCTCTCATTATCTATTTATAATGACTGATTAAAAAGGCCCATAATAGCAAAGCCCAACCCTAGTAGGTATTGGATTAAATAATAAAAACGAATTTCTATTATTTAATTAATAACTAAGTCATACTTAATTATTATGGGCAAAAACATTCATTTTAATTTGAATTTATATTATCTCAATTAAGTCTTACTTAATTATAATAAAATTCAAATAATCATCAATTAATTTAAATCCATAATTTAAATTAACTATTCCATTAAGTGCTCTATTTGTGCGACCCTATAGGCTATTATTTAATTGGCAATATTTTTATTCTCTAATAAAATTATAAACAATGAGCGGTATCTAGTAATACATCATTGTTACCCAATTAAACAATAATTAAATCGTGATTAGATAAAACCTTTCATGATTAATGTTTTTCCTGTAATATAATACCTTTAACCATACATATTATAGATTAAACTCGAGGCATGTATTTAGTCATCCTCTTCAATATTTAATCCGAGTTTACTTGATCCATGAGTAGATTATCGAGACAAATCATTATTTGAGCATGACCATGCTTTTATAATCTCACTCAATCAAGAGGCCAATAATATCTCTCCTAATTATAGGAGGGTTAGATCCTTTATCTATCATTCATATTTCTCATACGACTCATGATATACCCGATGTCCACTTTTATCATCACCCGATCAAAAGTAACTTTTAATGTAGTCAAAGTATATTAATCCTCGTATAGAAATATAATGATTTCAAGTCAAAGGATCGTTACACCATTATCACTGTGAGTCTTTCTTATGACTTTATTAAACATGAAGAATCTCACTGTGGGTCTGTCCAGTACCATGTACTCTCACATGTACCTATGTATTGAATTTAGTATCCCCATACTTATAACCAATGAGATGTGGTTATCTTGTCAAACAACATACTAGTCTATCTATGTATTATTATTGTCCTATATAATAATACTCGACTAGGGACCTTTAAGAATATGATATATTATATAATCTCAAGTTCAAGTCATGTACTTAAACTATACAATTTGTATCATGATTCTAAGGACATTTATTATGCTAACAAAATATCGCAGTAATTAAGGTCATAATAAATACATTTATTGAATGATCAACTGACATAAAGATAAAAGAATATTGTATTGCCTCTAGGGCACCTACACTAACAATCTCCCACTTGCACTAGAGCCAATCACCTATATATCTAATACCCATGGAACTAGTGTGACCATCGTGCTTCCGCTGCGACAAGCCTTTGGTCAGTGGGTCTGCAATGTTATCATTTGTGTGCACTTTACATATGTGTATATCACCCCTTTCATTAATCTCTCGAATAAGGTGAAATCTCCTGAGTATATATTTAGCCCGGGAGTGTGATCTAGGTTCTTTAGCCTGTGCAATGGCTCCATTATTATCGCAGTATAGATCAATGGGACCTGCGATCGATGGAACCACTCCCAAATCAGAAATGAACTTTCGAATCCAAACGGCCTCCTTAGCTGCTTCACAAGCTGCAATGTACTCAGCCTCCATTGTAGAATTAGCTACTGTTTCTTGCTTTGAACTCTTCCAGCTTAAAGCACCTCCGTTTAGACAAAACACAAAACCAGACTGTGATACAGTATCATCTCTGTCTGTTTGGAAACTTGCATTGGTGTAACCTTTTACAACGAGTTTCTCTTCTCCTCCATACACCAAGAATGAATCTTTAGTTCTTTTCAGGTACTTAAGAATATTCTTAACTGCCGTCCAGTGACCTTCACCCGGATTAGACTGGTATCTGCTCGTCATGCTCAAAGCATACGAGACATCTGGGCGAGTACATACCATTGCATACGTGATAGATCCAATTGCTGAAGCATATGGAACTTTATTCATGTGCTCCTTCTCATCCAATGATTTCGGACACTGGTCCTTAGAGATCATTATCCCTTGAGACATGGGGACATATCCCCTTTTTGCATTTTGCATTCCAAAATTATGCAAAACCTTATCAATGTATGTTCTCTGATTTAGACCGATCATCCTTCTAGATCTTTCTCTATAGATCCTCATTCCTAGAATGTAGGATGCCTCTCCTAAGTCTTTAATGGAGAAATTGCTCCCTAACCAAGTCTTAACAGCCTTTAAAGGAGGTATGTCATTCCCCATTAGTAGTATATCATCAACATATAGTACTATGAATGCCACATAGCTCCCACTAACCTTCTTGTAAACACACGGTTCATCTTCGTTTTGAACAAAGCCATACTCTGTGACTATTTCATCAAAACGGATATTCCATCTCCTAAAGGATTGCTTCAATCCATTAATGGATCGACGCAATTTACATACCTTGCCAGTATTCCTTGGATTGACAAAACCCTCAAGTTGTGTCATGTACACATCCTCTTCAAGGCTTCCATTAAGGAAGGCTATTTTAACATCCATTTGCCAGATTTCATAATCATGGAATACTGCAATGGCAAGTAAAATCCTTATAGACTTGACCATAGCCACTGGTGAGAAAGTTTCATCATAGTCAATACCATGAATTTGTTTGAAACCTTTTGCAACCAGCCTAGCTTTATAGGTCTGAACATTTCCATCCATGCCCTTTTTCTTCTTAAAAACCCATTTGCACCCTATTGGTTTTACCCCTTCAGGTGGATCAACCAAAGTCCATACTTGGTTTTCGTACATGGAATCTATCTCGGATTTCATGGCTTCAAGCCATCTCTTAGAGTCTGGACTGTTCATAGCATCTTGGTATGTGAGAGGCTCATCTTCATCTATGAGCATCAAATCACCACACTGAGTCATGAGAAATCCATATCTCTCTGGCTCATGGCGAAATCTACCAGATCTACGAACAACCTGTGTTTGTTGAGCATTATCATTATTCTGCTTTTGTTCCACTTCAGGTTCAATGCTATTTTGCGGTTCTCGATCTTCATCTTGATATATAGTTCTCCCACTGTTTCTTTTGGAAACAAAATCTCTTTCCATGAAGACAGCATCTCGAGCAATAAACACTTTCTGCTCAGAAGGACTATAAAAATAATACGCCTTTGTTTCATTAGCGTATCCTACAAAAATGCACTCTTCGGATTTAGGTCCAAGCTTGTCAGATTCTTGACGTTTCACAAACGCCTTACATCCCCAAACTTTCATAAAGTTCATGCCTGACCGTTTCTCCTTCTATATCTCATATGGAGTCTTTTGAACCTTCTTAGTAGGAACACGGTTAAGTGTAAAAGCCGCTGTTTTTAGAGCGTAACCCCAGAAACTAATTGGAAGATCTGCATGACTCATCATCGATCGCACCATGTCCAACAAGGTGCGATTTCTCCTCTCTGAAACTCCATTCCATTGAGGTGTTCCTGGCGGAGTGAGTTGTGATACAATACCACACTCTTTCAAATACTCTCTAAATTCGGTGCTTAAGTATTCACCCCCACGATCGGATCGTAAGATCTTAATACTTGCATCTCCGTCAATTTGCTTCTCTACTTCAACCTTGTATTCTTTAAATTTTTCAAAAGAATCAGATTTGTTCTTCATAAGATATACATATCCATATCTACTGAAATCATCAGTAAATGTTATAAAGTAGTAGTAGCCTCCTCTAGCCATTACACACATTGGGCCACATACATCACTATGTATTAGCTCCAGACGTTTAGTGTTTTGACCCTTACCAGTGAAAGGGGCTATAGTCATCTTACCAAGCAAACAAGATTCGCATTCTTGGTATGATTCAAAATCAAACTTATCCAAGTATCCATCCTTATGTAATTTGGATATGCGTTTCTCATTTATGTGGCCTAGACGACAATGCCAGAGGTATGTTTGATTTGAGTCATTCATTTTAAGTCGTTTGTTTTCTATATTACAGACAGGGTTATCTAAATCAAGAACATATAAACCATTAAATAAATGCGCAACACCATAGGTTAAATCATTCAAAGCAAAAGAGCAACTGTTGTTCTTTATTGTAAATGAAAAACCTTTCTTATCCAAACAAGAAACAGAAATAATGTTTCTGCGAATCGCAGGCACGTAAAAACAATCTTCTAGTTCTAAAACAAGCCCAGAGGGCATAGATAAATAATAAGTCCCTACAGCTAAAGCAGCAACTTTTGCTCCATTGCCTACTCTTAGGTCCACTTCTCCCTTAGCCAAAGTTCTACTTCTCTGCAGGCCCTGCACATTTATACAAATGTGAGAAGCACATCCAGTATCAAATACCCAAGATGTAGAAATAGACAAATTGACTTCTATAACATAAATACCTGATCCAGAAATCTGAACTGCTTTCTTTTTCTTCAGATCCTCCAAGTAAATTGGACAGTTTCTCTTCCAGTGACAATCTTTCTTACAGTAGTAACATTCACCCTTGGCCACACCACCTTTAGGCTTTAAAGCCTGTTTGGGACCTGACTTTGGCTTGGATGTAGAATTAGATCCAATCTTCTTCTTACCCTTCCATTTGCCCTTCCCTTTGGCCTTACCTTTATTTCCCACCATCAGTATGGGAGCAGGTTCAGCTGTCTTCATGTTAGCCTCATAAGTTCTCAACATATGCAACAATTCAGTAGGTGTTTTGTCAAATTCATTCATATTGTAGTTCATAACAAACTGAGTGAATTTGTTGTTCAAAGAATTCATGATTAGGTCAATACCAGTTTCCGGACCAATCGGGAAACCCAAAGTTTCAAGGTACTCAATGTAACCAATCATCTTCAGAACATGTGGGCAAACTGGTTCACTCGCCCCTTGTTTGCAATTAAAAAGTGACTTACTCGTGTTGAACCTTTCTTGACGAGTTTGGCTTGCAAACATGCTTTGCAAGTGCTCATTGATAGTATATGCATCCATATGCACATGCTGTCTTTGAAGCTCAGCACTCATAGATGCCAACATAAGACATGCAACATCATTTGCATCATTCTCATCCCTTGTGCGTGCTGCTCGTTCATCAGCAGTAGCACCCTCAGGAAGGGGGCCTGGAGGAGGAATATCAATGACATGAAGCTTGCGCTCCTGCCTGAGGACAATCCTCAAATTCCTCTCCCAGTCTAGGAAGTTGTTTCCTCCTGTCAGCTTGTCCTTCTCAAGGACTGAACGTACGGATAGTGTGTTTGTGTTGTTTGCCATTACTCAGTATCTACAATAATAAAAGCGCAAAATAAACATTAGATTGTCTGAGTTAAAATTTTATGTTCATATGATTATGATATATTCGTAATATATCTCCCACTATTTTTTTTATCAAATTAATAGCCCTAACTATTAATTCGGAAAGTATATCCCATAAATCTTTCTAGTGAGCCAAGATCCATATTTCGTCATGTTCTAAGTCAACCACTGGTATCCTTAAAACATGATTATTTAGGTAGACAACAGTTGTGAATTATATCATATATAATTCTTGGATAATTTGGTGAACAACAATTGATCTTATCTATCTAATAGACTTTTAACCAAACTCTATGCTTCTAAGTTCATAATAGTTGAATATAACCGTTTATATTCACCTTATTATGATGACTCAGTTAAGTTAGACCCAATGATACAACGTCCGAATATAACCGTTTATATTCGTCGTATTTCACCATGATAGATAGGAGTCCCCTGCCACTGACAGCCCTTCCCCTTATCGATCTAGGATTTAATGAGAGTTCATTCATTGGAAAGCATCTGATTAAAACTTAATATTTTTACTTAGGGATTTTTAATTTAGAATGATCATGATCCCATCATAAAGAGATTCCCAATTTTTTCTTGAATAAAATACTTCAAATCAATACTCGTCAATGGTTTGATTTCCAGGTAGTGGAAGAGTCACATCGGTCTCGCTTAAAACCCACAGCCTTACAAGTTCTATGAACCCGTTGTTGACAAAATCGCCCCATGTCAGAAATAAAGAAAATTCGTATTTTATTCCGTGTTTCATAAACACGAGAATCTCATGATCGTTTGTTAATTTTAAATCTTGAGTCGTTACAGATTTTATCTTGTTTAAAGGCATGGCATGGGTGATGTCGCTGGCGGAAATTTTTGCAAAATCAAGTATCAGAATACTAGAAAAACATGTATCAGAATACTATTCCAGAAGCATGTATCAGTATACACACGATCCATATCCCAGTTACCAAAAACATGTATCAGTATACATATTTTAAGAGATCGCATACATATGAGTTATGGCAGATCATAAACATACTAGTATCATCATATAGATCATTAACAGATTCATCATATCATTCATATAACATAACTGTTATCATGGCAGACTCATCACAATGCATACTTGTAAAAATACAGTAAACACGTAACCAAATCAGCCCCTTATACACGTAGCTCTGATGCCATTGTTGGGTTCTGAAGGCATAAAACGCAGCGGATAAACGTAAATAAAACAAAATTTCGAAACCCAAAAATAGGATCCATGTATAATTATGGGCAGATTATGGAGATAACGAATCATACCTTTCAAGAGATTAACTTTCACGAACTCAACGGAGATCCTAGCTATCACGCTTTGTGTCTACCTCTCGGAGAAACACCTCTATGGTATCCACACGAGCACCTTCAAGAACGTCTCATGAACTTGACTACGGAATGGATGTACTAGCCTCCTTCTTGACGATCTGAATTACCTCTGCCTCTCTTTGCTGCTAGGGTTTTCTTAAAAAACGTACAAGCCTCTTTAACCTCTCATTATCTATTTATAATGACTGATTAAAAAGGCCCATAATAGCAAAGCCCAACCCTAGTACGTATTGGATTAAATAATAAAAACGAATTTCTATTATTTAATTAATAACTAAGTCATACTTAATTATTATGGGCAAAAACATTCCTTTTAATTCGAATTTATATTATCTCAATTAAGTCTTACTTAATTATAATAAAATTCAAATAATCATCAATTAATTTAAATCCATAATTTAAATTAACTATTCCATTAAGTGCTCTATTTGTGCGACCCTATAGGCTATTATTTAATTGACAATAATTTTATTCTCTAATAAAATTATAAACAATGAGCGGTATCTAGTAATACATCATTGTTACCCAATTAAACAATAATTAAATCGTGATTCGATAAAACCTTTCGTGATTAATGTTTTTCGTGTAATATAATCCCTTTAACCATACATATTATAGATTAAACTCGAGGCATGTATTTAGTCATCCTCTTCAACATTTAATCCGGGTTTACTTGATCCATGAGTAGATTATCGAGACAAATCATTATTTGAGCATGGCCATGCTTTTATAATCTCACTCAATCAAGAGGCCAATAATATCCCCCCTAATTATAGGAGGGTTAAATCCTTTATCTATCATTCATATTTCTCATACGACTCATGATATACCCGATGTCCAGTTTTATCATCACCCGATCAAAAGTAACTTTTAATGTAGTCAAAGTATATTAATCCTCGTATAGAGATATAATGATTTCAAGTCAAAGGATCGTTACACCATTATCACTGTGAGTCTTTCTTATGACTTTATTAAACATGAAGAATCTCACTGTGGGTCTGTCCAGTACCATGTACTCTCACATGTACCTATGTATTGACTTTAGTATCCCCATACTTATAACCAATGAGATGTGGTTATCTTGTCAAACAACATATTAGTCTATCTATGTATTATTATTGTCCTATATAATAATACTCGACTAGGGACCTTTAAGAATATGATATATTATATAATCTCAAGTTCAAGTCATGTACTTAAACTATACAATTTGTATCATGATTCTAAGGACATTTATTATGCTAACAAAATATCGCAGTAATTAAGGTCATAATAAATACATTTATTGAATGATCAACTGACATAAAGATAAAAGAGTAATGTATTGCCTCTAGGGCACCTACACTAACAATACTGGTATCTGCTCGTCATGCTCAAGGCATACGAAACATCAGGTCGAGTACATATCATCGCATACATTATAGATCCAATTCCGGAAGCATATGGAACTTTGCTCATACGGCCCTTATCATCTAATGATTTAGGGCAGTTGTCTTTCGAGATCAATATCCCATGAGACATTGGGACATATCCTCTTTTTGCTTCTTGCATCCCGAAATGATGCAATACTTTGTCAATGCATGTACTCTAACTTAGGACGATTAATTTCCTTGATCTATCTCTATAGATCTTGATCCCTAATATATAGGTAGCATCACCTAAGTCTTTATCGAGAAACTATTTCCCAACCAAGTCTTAACAGCCTGTAGAGAAGGTATGTCATTCCCTATTAGTAATATGTCATCTACATATAGTACTAGGAATGCCATGTGGCTTCCACTAACCTTCTTGTAAACACATGGTTCATCTTCATTTTGAATAAAGCCAAATACTTTGACTGTTTCATAAAAATGACGATTCCATCTCCTTGAGGCCTGCTTCAATCCATAAATAGATCGAAGCAACTTACAGACCATCTTAGCAAACTTGGGATCGACAAAACCCTCAGGTTGTATCATGTATACATCCTCTTCAAGGCTCCCATTTAATAAAGCAGTTTTGACATCCATTTGCCAAATCTTATAGTCGTAGTAAGCAACTATTGCTAGCAAAATCCTAATGGACTTGACCATAGAAACTGGTGAAAATGTCTTATCATAGTCTATACCATAAACTTGTTTGAAACCTTTTGCCACCAAGTCACGCTTTATAGGTCTGTACTTTACCATCCATGTCAGTTTTCTTCTTGAAAACCCACTTACACCCTATAGGTTTTACCCCTTCAGGTGGATCAACTAAAGTCCATACTTTATTTTGATACATGGATCCCATTTCGGATTTCATGGCCTCTAGCCATCTCTCGAAGTCTGGATTGTTCATAGCATCTTGGTATGTAAGAGGCTCATCATTATCTATGAGCATTACATCATCATCTTGAGTCAAGAGAAATCCATAATATCTCTCTAGCTCATGACAAGCCCTACTAGATCTACGAACAACCTGTGTTTCCGGAGCAGGAACATCTTGATGTACTTCCTGCCCATTTTCCAACTCTGGTTCAATATTATTTTGTACAACTCCATCTTCATTGAGATCTATAGTCCTCCCACTAATTTTCTTTGAAAGTAACTCTCTTTCAATAAATACAGCGGTTCAAGCAACAAACACATTGTTCTCGGTAGGATTATAGAAACTATACCCTTTATTTTCTTCAGGATATCCCATAAAATAACATTTGTCCGATTTTGGTCCTAGCTTGTCAGACACCAAGTGTTTCACAAACGCTTCGCATCCCCATACTTTCATAAAAGACATGCTGTGACGTTTCTCAGTCCATATCTCATAAGGAGTCTTTTGAACCGATTTAGTTGGAACTCGGTTTAGTGTATATGCAGCCATTTCTAGAGCATAACCCCAGAAACTTATTGGAAGATCTGTTAGACTCATCATCGATCACACCATGTCCAATAAGGTACAATTTCTCCTCTCAGAAATTCCATTCCATTGAGGCGTTCCAGGAGGAGTAAGTTGTGATACGATACCACACTCCCTCAAGAAACCTTTAAACTCGAGGCTTAAGTATTCTCCTCCATGATCTGATCGTAGAACTTTTATACTTTCCCCTGTTTGCTTTTCCACTTCAGCCTCTTATTTTTTGACCTTTTCAAAACAATCGGATTTGTAATTAAAAAGATACACATATCCATATCTACTGAAGTCGTCAGTAAAAGTAATGAAGTAGTAAAAACCACCTATTTCCATCGTACACATTGGACCACATACATCACTATGTATAAGTCCTAATCGTTCGGTGGCCCTTTCACCTTGTCCGATAAAAGGAGCTTTAGCCATTTTTCCAATGAGACAAGATTTACATTCTTCGTATGATTCAAAATCAAACTTATCCAAGTAACCATCTTTATGTAATTTGGAAATGCGTTTCTTATTTATGTGATCTAAACAACAATGCCAAAGGTATGTTTGATTTGAGTCTTTCATCTTAATACGTTTATTATCATTATTTATGTTATAGAAAGGAATATCTATATCAAGAACATAAAAACCATTAAACAAACGTGTAATCCCATAGGTAACATTATTGAATGAAACGGAACAACTATTGTTCTGAATCAAAAACGAAAAACCTTTCTTGTCCAAACAAGAAACCAAAATAAGGTTTCTGCAAATCGCAGGCACGTAAAAACAATTATCTAGTTGTAAAACAAGCCCAGTGGGCAACGATAAACGATAAGTCCCTACAGCTAAAGCAACAACCTTTGCTCTATTGCCAACTCGTAGGTCGACTTCTCCCTTCACCAATGTCCTACTTCCCTGCAGTTCTTGCACATTTATATAAATATGAGAACCACATCCAGTATCTAATACCCAAGATGTAGAAGTACACAAATTGACTTCAATAACATAAATACCTAAATCAGGATCAGTAACAACAGTCTTCTTTTTCTTCAGATCCTTCAAATAAGCATGACAGTTCCTCTTCCAATGACCTGATTTCTTGCAATAGTGACAATCACCAACCTTTGGAACACCACCTTTAGGCTTCAAAGCCTTGGTCGGATCAAGTTTTGGATTGGCATTTGATTTAGATCCCATTTTCCTCTTGCCTTTCTATTTACCCTTTCCTTTGGCCTTCCCCTTATTCACCATCAACATGGGAGCAGGGGATGTCTTCTGAACATTGGTCTCAGTAGTTTTAAACATAGCCAACAGTTCGGTGGGGTTCTTACCTATCTCATTCATATTGTAATTCATCACAAATTGAGAATAACTGCTATTTAAAGATTGCAAAATTAGGTCAATCTGGTGCTCCACAGCAATCGGGGCACCCAACTTGGCAAAATACTCAATATACCCAATCATCCTTAGAACATGCGGTCCAACCGGATAACGTTCTCCCTGCTTAGATGCATGTAACGATTTAAAAGTATCAAACCTCTCCTAACGAGCTTGTCCTTCAAACATACATTTAAGGTGCTCAATCATATCATAAGAATCCATATTCTCATGTTGTTTCTGAAGTTCAGCACTCATGTTCGCTAATATGAGACATTGAACATCCGTGTCATCATCGATATGTTTCAGATAAACAATATGTTGAGCACGGGATGCTCCTTCAGTGCAGGGCGAGGGATATCTATGACATAGAGCTTGCGCTCTTGTTTGAGGACAATCCTCAAGTTCCTCTGCCAGTCAAGGAAGTTTGTTCATGTCAGCTTGTCCTTCTCAAGGACTGATCGCACAAAGAAGTTGTTTGAATTGATTTCTATTTGATATCTACAATGTTTAAAATGAATAAGATAAATTAGTTTACACAAGATTATTAAATTATGTTCAAGTTATTATTCATATATATTCAATATATATATATATCCCACTATTTTATCAAATTAATATCCCTAACTATTAATTCGGAAAGAGTATCTTCTATATACTTTCTAGTGAGCCAAGATCCAAATTTTCACAACATTTTAGTTCAGCTTTGACTTTACTCCTAAAACATGATTCAATAAGGTAGACAACATTTGTCAATATATCAACTATATAACTCTTGGATAGTTTAGTGGAACAACATTTATTCTGGTTTATCCAATAAATCTCACCAAACTCTATGCCTCTAAGTTCACAATCCTATTGTGGTAACTTAGCTAAGTTAAAACCCAAAGGTCTAAAAAGTATCATATACTTCAACACGCCGTCCCATGATAGATGGGAGTACTTCGCTCTGGCGAACCTACTCCTTATCGATCTAGGGGTTAACGCGTTGGACATATTAGAAGGCATCTAAATAACTTAATATTAACATTAAGGTTTTGATAGTATTATAACGATCATGATCCCATCATAAAGAGATTCCCAATTTTTCCTTGAATAAAGTACTTCAAATCAATACTCGTCAATGGTTTGATTTCCAGGTAGTGGAGGAGTCACATCGGTCTCGCTTAAAACCCACAGCCTTACAAGTTCTATGAACTTGTTGTTGACAAAATCTCCCCATGTTGGAAATAAAGAAGATTCGTATTTCATTACATGTTTCATAAATATGAGAATCTCATAATCGTTTGTAAATTTTAAAATCTTGAGTCGTTACAAATTTTATCTTGTTTAGGCATGACATGGGTGACGTATCTAATACATACATTCATGCATGATTAATCTAATTAAAGTATACTTTATTAACTATTCTATACATACATTCATACATCAATATGTAAAGTGCAATAAAGTAAATGTGTTTGGTTATGGCCCCAGCCTATGTGATCTTTATCAAACTCATGATAAAGATCAAGGTCAATCTAATATGGTGATGAAAATAAATACAACTACTTATTACATAAGTTTTCTTCTTTGTTTAGACTTCTTGTATGACTCGTCTTCTTCTTTGAATCACCTCCATTGGATAGCCTTCTTGAGTCTTCAATTACATTGCATGATTGAAAGTAAAACTAATCTAATGAACTTACAAGAATAACTCGAGTTATATTCGAGATTTATGATTACAAAGATTGACAACATGCAAGTCGTATTTAAAACCAAAATCAAAACCATTATACTAAGGTCGAAAGGCCATAACCATCCATCATGCTCATACAACACATAAAAGCATGTTAAAACACATAATCCGATCTTAACATATCATATTATCCATGATCTAATCATAAAAAAAATATGACAAAAATCAGAAAAATTAGAATCAAATCAGAAAAACAAGAATCACTGTTTACGGGAAATAAACAACGTGAAATGCCTTGCAGACAAGTCCTTGATAGCTTTTGCTATCAGTTTTGTTCAAATGCTCGTTTACCTATCGAATAGGGTATTCGTTTACCTAAATCGGATACCAGACCCAGATTTCAGCAAATCTGCAGCAGCCAATTCAGAATCCGTATCTAATATGATTCTCATAATTAGAACAAATATAAATCATGTATATATCAATATATATACAGATTACATAATCATCTTATGATTATACAACTCACATGAATATCAAAAATTCAAAACCATACATATACAAGCATATTATTTCAACATCAAATCATAGCAAATCACGTACATGTTCATATATCGAAAATGGTTAAACACGTAAATGAATTAAAACTTTTCGCAAGTAGCTTTGATGCCATTGAAGAGTTGTTCGGCACATAAACGCAACGGAAACGTAAATTTAAATCTAAAAAAAATATGAAACCCTCCGCAGGATGCATGCGAAAAATAATATTTAATTCGTAGTTCTGTATGTTTACCTTAAGAAACTTTACGTTAATGGAAAAATAGAGGTCTTGAATGATCACCACGTAGCCCATTGCTGGAACGATCTACGCCTTAAAGGTATCCACATGAATGATCGCCCGGAGGATGGGTGTGTACTAGCACATTTTTTAGGCCGCCTTCTTGCTCTCTCTATATCTCTTCAAGCTGTTAGGGTTTATGTTTTATCTAATAAAACGTGTAACCCTAATTCTATTAGAAAAAGATATTGTATAGGCAAGAGTTAATGAGCCTCCAACCCAAAACTTAATTTTAGAGTTATTATTATAATTAAATTCGAAATTCTAATTATTGTATTATTAAGTCTCACTTAATCATCCAATAACTTAATTTCGGATTTAATATTAAATTCGAGTTTCCTATTTATTTAATTAATTAAGTCACACTTAATTAATAACAAATAATTCGAATTACTTATATTTAATTTAAATCCGAATTTAAATTAAATAATCCTCCAAACATTCTTTGTGCGACCTTTTAGGTTATTATTACGTTGGCAACAATTTTAAATCTAATTTAAAATCATAAACAATGAGCGACATCTAGTAATACATCATTGTTACCCAAGTAATAATAATTAAATCGGTGATCGATTAAACCTTTTGTGTATCATGTACAATGTACTATAATCATTTTAACCATATATTATAGATTAAACTCGAGAAATGTTATGTGTCATCCTCTTCATAATTTAATCCAGGTTTTCTTGATCGATGAGTAGACTATAACTCAAATCAACATTTGAGCATGGCCATGCATTTCATAATCTAACTCAAACAAGAGGCCAATAATATCAATCCTAAAATAGGAGGGTTAAATCCTTTCTAGATCATTCATATTTCTCATATGATTCATAATATACCCAATATACACTTTTATCATCACCCGGTCAAAGATAACTTTTAATGCAACCAAAGTATATTAATTCTCATACAGAAATATAATGATTTCAAGTCTAAGGACCAATACATCATTATCACTGTGAGAATTACTTATGACACAACAGACTTTTAGAATCTCACATTGGGTCGTCGAGCACCATGTATATAATACATGTGCCTGTGTTTTTGACTTTAGTATCACTATACCTATGATCAATGAGATGTGATCATCAGTCAATATTCACACTAGTCTTAATGCATTATTATTGTCCCTTAATAATAATACTGGACTAGGGATCTTTGGGAATATCGATACTATTCTCATAATCTCATTTCTAAGTCATGTACTTAGAGATATAAAATTACATATCATATTCCAAATACATTTATTAATCTAACATCTTATCGTATAAAATAAAGATATAATAAATTACTAAAGAATAATCCATATAATCAGAATTAATAATCCAAATGTTTCATAATATAAACATAATAGTGTTGTCTCTAGGGCACAAACACTAACACCACCAACTTCAGGAAAGAAAACTGCACATTTCGTAAATATTTTAAAAAATGAATAAAGCAAATAATTTAGATTAATGACCAACTAGTGTCAATATAGTGGATATCAACCCAAACTTATTAGTTTAAGAAATGGGACAAATAAAATCTTCTATGAACTTGTCCAACATTGTTTCCAGACCAAAGTCATCTAGAACCGCACCATATGCATTCATTGTGTTTGGTCGCATAATTCTGAATTTTGTATCCCGAACCCAACGCTCAAAATGTTCTACCTATGCAATCAGAACCTGATGAGAAAACATAAAAACTAAACTATAAAGCAATTGAAGAAGCATATCATAGTTTGAACAACAGTTGATGGTACCTCATCTAGCAGCATTTCACAAAAACGCGGCTATAACATTTTGAAAGCTAAAACCCCTGGAGAAGGTTCTGATATTATACTTCGATAAGCCTCCTCTGTATTCTCACCGATTGCCTTTATAAATGAGGTCACAAAAAGGCTGCATGACTAATGTTATAAAGTTCACGATGCATAGGCTGCGAAAGAAACAAGGTTACTCTTAAAAAAGGAAAAGATAAAATTATGTGTAGAGTGTAGTCTGAATGATCTACAGATCAACTTTTCTAGCTTAAACACTAGTTTTAAGTGTTAACAGTATTAACGTAGGGTAGCATGTTTATAGAGTAGTGTTGCTTAGATAAAAATTGCAATTTACTTCAGAATCACATATACATATTATTTATACAACTTCATCCCCAGCCCCTTTCAAAACTCTTCAGGTCATATTCAATACAACCCTACCCCCTCTCTTTGATATTTTAAACAGGGTTCAACCCAAGCTTCTTACGATTACATAGATATGAAATTGTAACACAAATAAAAAAACTAAAACAAGTGTAACTAATTAATTCTCTAGTACCACACAAGTAATACTGTCTAACAGTACTTAGCAAAATATCCGCATGATTATACCTGATAGTTGGACATGATTTTATCCTTGTATTCCTTGTTCTTTTTTATCCGTAAAATGGTAATACATGAACATCAAACCTTGATTGCTCAAAAGATGCAAGTATATAAATATTTCCAACAGAAAATCTAAATACTTCAGAATTAAAATCTGCCCAAATAAATTAGACAAAACAATCTGGAAACCCTAATAAATAAATAAAGGATAGTAACAATCAAAATTGATAACAAAAATCCCTAAATTCATACGTATACATACATATATACATGTAATAATAGAAAACACGAGTATCTGAATAGAATCAAAGGGGAAGAGATAATTACCCTTTTACAACTCTGTATAATACCAACTCGAAAGAGGATAATTGAAGAATAAGAAGAACGAGTAGTAGAAGAAGAAGAGTTTGATTTTTAAATTTAAGGTTTGAGGAGAACATATTCTTCTTAATTAGGGTTTGAGAAAAAGAGACACCGGGAGAGAGCAAGACGGAGGAGGGAGAGAGGCACTTCAATAAACCCTAATGTGCGTCCCTCTTTTTCTTTGGGTTAAAATTTCAAACACCCGCTTTCAATTTCCAGCTCCCGCCCCCGATTTCATCTTTTGGCCCAAATTTTAATCAAAATATATAGTCCGGTCCAACTATTTTTGTTGAAATTAAACTAATTAATTATCTTTTCTTTATATAAATATTATTTTTAATATTTCTTTCTGAAAAATGAAGAAATTAAAAATATATATAAATATTGTAAATAAATCCACCAATGACTTGTTCGGTTTTATAAAGCGCTCAATTTATCAATATATAATACTGTAAATCACTACACTAATATTATTGACTTCTAAAAATAAATGAAATATATATTTCAATTATTATTTCATTACTATATAAATAATTATTTTTTAGTTAAATCAAAAAAAACATCTTTATATATACACCATTTTGGTAACACATTGTAACTCTACCGCAACATCAAAAAAAGAGAGGTTACGATAGACATTTATTTAGAAGGCTAGTATTACACTTTTCTTTGCAATCCCGGGATGAAGGGTTGTAGCATGAAATCTATGGCGTAGTGTGGTGAATCAAAATGTTTGATGTCAAAGGGGAGTGAAAATGCGTGGCTGTGGTACTCTAGATTGGGACATGTTAACTTCAAGGAAATGGAACTACTGTCAACAAATAATATGGTGCATGGGTTTCCCAAGGTTATATCTCCAGAAGCGGTTTGCTCTGGTTGTTTGATGTCTAAACAGGTTCGAAATTCATTTCCCTCTAAGTCAAAATATTCTGCCAGCAAGGTGTTGGAGCTTGTTCACGGTGACATATGCGGACCCATAACGCCATCTACTCACTCAGGTAATCGATACTTTATGCTTCTTGTTGATGACTACTCTCAAATTATGTGGGCATATTTGTTAAAGGGTAATGATGAGGCGTTTGAAGCATTTAAAAAATTCAAGGCCAAAGTTGAAAGTGGGTCTGAAAGGAAAATAAGAGTTTTTAGAACTGATCGTGGGGGGGGGGATTTAATTCAAGGGAGTTTGTTGAGTTATTTGAAGAACATGGGATAGTCAGGAACTCTATGGCTCCATACACACCCCAACAAAATGGTTTGGTGGAGTGTAGGAATCGTACCGTTGTGTAGATGGTCCGAAGTTATTTGAAATAGATGTGCATGCCTGCAAATTTCTGCGGTGAAGCGGTTTGCCATGCTATATATGTGTTAAACAGACTTCCAACACGTGCTCTATCAACCGTGACTCCATATAAGACGTGGAAAAATGAGAAACCCAAGATTGGACATATTAAGGTTTTTGGCTGCAAGGCCTATATGAAAGTTCCAAATAATCTGACAAAGAAACTTGATGATCGTAGCAAATATGTTATGAACTTAGGTTAAGAGCCAGACAGTAAGGCCTACAAATTGTATGATCCGAAAAGAGAGTCGTGGTTAGTCAAGATGTGGTTTTCGAAGAGAATGCAGCGTGGCCTTGGGAAAAACACGATGAATAAGAAGATTTGCAACAAGGAAAACTTATCATTTTGGGTGAACAAGTGGAGGAGGAAATAACCCAGAATGAGGGTGATGATGTTGGCAGCCCTGTTATGTCAGTTCAACGAGATGTGCAGAGAATTGAAGATGAAAACATAGAAGGGAGCACTGAGCCAAAGAATTATCGAAGTATTGCAGAAATTTATGACAGTACAGAACCAGTTGAATTGCAAGAGGAGCTGCTACTTAAGGGGGTGGATGAACCTGTTAATTTCAGTTAGGCAAACCAAAAAAATTCTGGAGACAAGACATAAAAGTCGATATTGAAGCGATTGAAAAGAATGGGACATGGAAGTTAACTGATCTTCCCAAGGGACAAAAAGTCATTGGGATTAAGTGGATTTTAAATTAAAACAGGATGTTAGTGGTAATGTTGTGAAGCACGAGGTATCACACGCCAAACTAATACACACACACTAAATAAATGTGAACTATAATTATATTACAAATTTATAAGTCTAGAAGATAATAATAATACGATTATAGACCTGACCAAAATAATAGCAATCCCGAGACCTTAACAAGTTCAGAGTTTGGAACAGCTCTTCTAACTAATACCGCAATTACATGCTGGCGGATATTGCCTATATATATTCTACCTGCACCCTCAAATGGTCTTCACCCTGCCTACCAGTTGACTTACGGGCGGTCTGCTTGGTACGAACCATGATTTCTAGCTATAGAATATGATTAAATACAAGAGAGTGAGCTAATACGCTCAGCAAGTACTAACAGTTCTATTATACAATGCATTATCTCAAAATCACGGGTTCATGATTCAAGAGGCTATAGATGCTTGAAAAGATGACAATAAGAAACATGAGATATAATATAAGGACATGGTAGAATCATAGCAATCGAAACATGGCATATGGTATCATGGCATCGGGCAATATGTTATAACATAAGGACATGGTAGAGTCATAATAATCAAAACATGTCATATGGTATCATGGCATCGGGCAACATGTTATAATCAATCAATTATCAAATCATAAAAATAAATTTTAGGACGCTACAGATTACAGCCGGTGATCAGCCGCGAAGTAATCCCGAACCGCGCTAGGTTCTCAAATATAATGGGATCCCTAGGCTATGTGTGAGCCTATCAATAAGTGTGAAAATGACTTGCGTCTAGTCCAATCCACTAAGTCAAGGGACTTACGTGTAGTCCAATCCACTAAGTCAAGAAACATTTTTTTATGATTTATATAGCATGGATGCCGGGAAAGATTTGGTATCACTTTAATGGAATTGTAACAAGAGAATATAAGTTTACAAATGAGGTTCGCTTTAGGGAATTTGGTAGAGAGTTTAGTATTCACGGGCTATTGGATAAGGAATGTTTTGAAGGTAAGGTACTAACAAGATTAAGAGTTATTAACGGAGGTATTTGAATTAAGTAATGACATGGTGATTATTGCAACTTAAGCATTCACAAAAAAGCATATAGACTTGCATCAATTTTAAGCATAAGGAGGTAAGTAACCTGCCTTTCAACAGTTCTAAGATTATTCGATCTTGACGGCACGAATCTTCCTCTTTGCTTCAGAACCTACACATAATATTAACCTCATTACTATTCACCATTTAACACCTTATAAACCTATAAGCTCCTAGACTCACTATTATCTTTATTATAACTATAATTACTCAAGAACTTATAATTATAAAGTATACACATAACTTAATCATATGCAATTCAAGTAATCCACATAGTCACATAATCACATAATAGCATGGCATATACTACTTAGTTATTTAGACTATATTATCACTTAAACACCTAAGCACATAAGCAAGTAACACATAAGAACTATTATCGACCTTAACTTAAACCTAAAGATGATGTGCAAATCGGACACTTCACTTCTAGGTACCAGATACAACAAATACCACTAACGATTCCTAAGGCCAATCTAAGGTTGCTCTCGGGTTTCTTGGTGAATATGGGGTGTCTCCACCTTGGGACTTCACTCCGAACCACTTCCTACAGGTTGTTAAGACTCTAAAATAACTTCTAAAGTTGGTGAGACTGAAAGGCCTCACTCCTATAGGCTTACAAAAATCAATACTCACACTAAGGTTTCTGATAGCACCAGTTTGCACATCCTGTGCTCCTTGGACAAAATCTCAACTTCTAACAAAACCAATTCCCCTGGATTCTTAAGACCTAAACCTCAATCTCAGACTTCATTTCAGGCCAAGGCCTCACCCGTGCCTCTCTAGCCCTCTGCCTAAAGTCGACACTATTCAGCCTCCCTCGGAAACACTCTGCTCTATTTCTACACACACTAAAATTCACTTTTCTCACTCAATTTTTAATTCTAATGGTTTTTAAACTTCCTAAGGATACATTATACTTATATAAGCCAAGGCCCCGTGAAGGCCTAGCTCATGTCATGGTTATAATCGACCAAAGTTCAAGCTTACGCAATCCTGCCCTGTTCTGAGTTACTCTCGAAAATGTGTGTTTGCACCTACCTAATTGCAAGTTTTTCAACAAATCAAAGCCATTGGACTCAATTAAAACTCAATCCCTAACTCCATAAAACTCAGGCCTTGAAAGGCCTTACCAAAACTCACCTAAAACATGTTGGGTTCCGAGGCATAAAACGCAGCGGATAAACGTAAATAAAATAAAAAAATTTCGAAACCCAAAATAGGATCCATGTATAATTGTGGGCAGATTATGGAGATAACGAATCATACCTTTCAAGAGCTTAACTTTCACGAACTCAACGGAGATCCTAGCTATCACGCTTTGAGTCTACCTCTCGGAGAAACACCTCTATGGTATCCACACGAGCACCTCCAAGAACGTCTCACGAACTTGGCTACGGAATCGATGTACTAGCCTCCTTCTAGACGATCCGAATTGCCTTTGCCTCTCTTTGATGCTAGGGTTTTCTACAAAACTTACAAGCCTCTTTAACCTATCATTATCTTTAACGAATTGCTATTATTAAATTAATAACTAAGTCATACTTAATTATTATGGGCAAAAACATTCCTTTTAATTCATATTTATATTATCTCAATTAAGTCTTACTTAATTATATTAAAATTTGAATCCATAATTTAAATTAACTATTCCATTAAGTGCTCTATTTATGCGACCCTATAGGCTATTATTTAATTGGAAATAATTTTATTCTCTAATAAAATTATAAACAATGAGCGGTATCTAGTAATACATCATTGTTACCCAATTAAATAATAATTAAATCGTGATTAGATAAAACCTTTCGTGATTAATGTTTTTCGTGTAATATAATCCCTTTAACCATATATATTATAGATTAAACTCGAGGCATATATTTAGTCATCCTCTTCAACATTTAATCCGGGTTTACTTGATCCATGAGTAGACTATCAAGACAAATCATTATTTGAGCATGGACATGCTTTTATAATCTCACTCAATCAAGAGGTCGATAATATCTCTCCTAATTATAGGAGGGTTAAATCCTTTATCTATCATTCATATTTCTCATACGACTCATAATATACCCGATGTCCACTTTTATCATCACCCGATCAAAAGTAACTTTTAATATAGTCAAACTATAATAATCCTCGTATAGAAATATAATGATTTAAAGTCAAAGGATAGTTACACTATTATCACTGTGAGTCTTTCTTATGACTTTATTAAACATGAAGAATCTCACTGTGGGTATGTCCAGTACCATGTACTCTTACATGTACCTATGTATTGACTTTAGTATCCCCATACTTATAACCAATGAGATGTGGTTGTCTTGTCAAACAACATTCTAGTCTATCTATGTATTATTATTGTCCTATATAATAATACTCGACTAGGGACCTTTAAGAATATGATATATTATATAATCTCAAGTTCAAGACTATACAATGTGTATCATGATTCTAAGGACATTTATTATGCTAATAAAATATCGCCGTAATTAAGATCATAATAAATACATTTATTGAATGATCAACTGACATAAAGATTTAAAAGAATAATGTATTGCCTCTAGGGTACCTACACTAACAATCTCCCACTTGCACTAGAGCCAATCCCCCATTTATCTAATACCCATGGAACTAGTGTGACCATCATGCTTCTCCTGCGATAAGCCTTTGGTCAGTGGGTCTGTAATGTTATCATTTGTGTGCACTTTACATATGTGTATATCACCCATTTCATTAATCTCTCGAATAAAGTGAAATCTCCTGAGTATATGTTTAGCCCGGGAGTGTGATCTAGGTTCTTTAGCCTGTGCAATGGCTCCATTATTATCGCTGTATAGATTAATGGAATTTGCGATCGATGGAACCACTCCCAAATCAAAAATGAACTTTCGAATCCAAACGGCCTCCTTAGCTGCTTGTAGAATCAGCTACTGTTTCTTGCTTTGAACTCTTCCAGCTTACAACACCTCCGTTTAGACAAAACACAAAACCAGACTGTGATACAGTATCATCTCTGTCTGTTTGGAAACTTGCATCGGTGTAACCTTTTACAACGAGTTTCTCTTCTCCTCCATACACCAAGAATTAATCTTTAGTTCTTTTCAGGTACTTAAGAATATTCTTGACGACCGTCTAGTGACCTTCACCCGGATTAGACTGGTATCTGCTCGTCATGCTCAAAGCATACGAGACATCTGGGCGAGTACATACCATTGCATACATGATAGATCCAATGGCTGAAGCATATGGAACTTTATTCATGTGGTCCTTCTCATCCAATGATTTCGGACACTGGTCCTTAGAGATCGTTATCCCTTGAGACACGGGGACATATCCCCTTTTTACATTTTGCATTCCAAAACGATGCAAAACCTTATCAATATATGTGCTCTGACTTAGACCGATCATCGTTTTAGATATTTCTCTATAGGTCCTCATTCCTAGAATGTAGGATGCCTCTCTAAAGTCTTTCATGGAGAAATTGCTCCCTAACCAAGTCTTAACAGCCTTTAGAGAAGGTATGTCATTCCCCATTAGTAGTATATCATCAACATATAGTACTATGAATGCCACATAGCTCCCACTAACCTTCTTGTAAACACATGGTTCATCTTCCTTCTGAACAAAGCCATACTCTGTGACTATTTCATCAAAACGGATATTACATCTCCTAGAGGATTGCTTCAATCCATAAATGGATCGACGCAATTTACATACCTTGTCGGCATTCCTTGGATCGATAAAACCCTCAGGTTATGTCATGTACACATCCTCTTCAAGGCTTCCATTAAGGAAGGCTGTTTTGACATCCATTTTCCAAATTCCATAATCATGGAATGCTACAATGGCAAGAAAAATCCTTATAGACTTGACCATAGCCACTGGTGAGAAAGTTTCATCATAGTCAATACCATGAATTTGTTTGAAACCTTTTGCAACCAGGCTAGATTTATAGGTCTGAACATTTCCATCCATGCCTTTTTTCTTCTTAAAAACCCATTTGCACCCTATTGGTTTTACCCCTTCAGGTGGATCAACCAAAGTTCATACTTGGTTTTCGTACATGGAATCTATCTCGGATTTCATGGCTTCAAGCCATCTCTTAGAGGCTGGACTGTTCATAGCATCTTGGTATGTGAGAGGCTCATCTTCATCTATGAGCATTAAATCACCACACTAAGTCATGAGAAATCCATATCTCTCTGGCTCATGGCGAATTCTACCAGATCTATGAACAACCAGTGTTTGTTGAGCATTATTATTATTTTGCTCTTGTTTCACTTCAGGTTTAATGCTATTTTGTGGTTCTCAATCTTCATCGAGATCTATAGTTCTCCCACTATTTCTTTTGGAAACAAAATCTATTTCCATGAAGACAGAATCTCGAGCAATAAACACTTTCTACTCAGAAGGACTATAAAAATAATACGCCTTTGTTTTATTAGGGTATCCCATAAAAATGCACTCTTCAGATTTAGGTACAAGCTTGTCAGATTCTTGACGTTTCACAAACGCCTTACATCCCCAAACTTTCATAAAGTTCATGCCTGACCGTTTCTCCTTCCATATCTCATATGGAGTCTTTTGAACCTTCTTAGTAGGAACACAGTTAAGTGTAAAAGCCGATGTTTCTAGAGCGTAACCCCAGAAACTAATTGGAAGATCTGCATGACTCATCATCGATCGCACCATGTCCAACAAGGTGCAATTTCTCCTCTCTGAAACTCCATTCCATTGAGGTGTTCCTGGTGGAGTGAGTTGTGATACAATACCACACTCTTTCAAATACTCTCTAAATTCGGTGCTTAAGTATTCACCCCCACGATCGGATCATAAGATCTTAATACTTGCATCTCTGCCAATTTGCTTCTCTACTTCAACCTTGTATTCTTTAAATTTTCAAACGAATCGGATTTGTTCTTCATAAGATATACATATCCATATCTACTGAAATCATCAGTAAATGTTATGAAGTAGTAGTAGCCTCCTCTAGCCATTACACGTATTGGGCCACATACATCACTATGTATTAGCTCCAGACGTTTAGTGGCCCTTTGACCCTTACCAGTGAAAGGGTCTTTAGTCATCTTACCAAGCAAACAAGATTCGCATTCTAGGTATGATTCAATATCAAACTTATCCAAGTATCCATCCTTATGTAATTTGGATATGCGTTTCTCATTTATGTGGCCTAGATGACAATGCCAGAGGTATGTTTGATTTGAGTCATTCATTTTAAGTCGTTTATTTTCTATATTATAGACATGATTATCTAAATCAAGAACATATAAACCATTAAATAAACGCGCAACACCATAGGTTAAATCATTCAAAGCAAAAGAGCAATTGTTGTTCTTTATTGTAAACGAAAAACCTTTCTTATCCAAACAAGAAACAGAAATAATGTTTCTGCGAATCGTAGGCACGTAAAAACAGTCTTCTAGTTCTAAAACAAGCCCAGAGGGCATAGATAAATAATAAGTCCCTACAGCTAAAGCAGCAACTTTTGCTCCATTGCCTACTCTTAGGTCCACTTCTCCCTTAGCTAAAGTCCTACTTCTCTGCAAGCCCTGCACATTTATACAAATGTGAGAAGCACATCGAGTATCAAATACCCAAGATGTAGAAATAGAAAAATTGACTTCTATAACATAAATACCTGATACAGAATTTGAACTGCTTTCATTTTCTTCAGATCCTCCAAGTAAATTGGAAATTTTCTCTTCCAGTGACCAGCTTTCTTACAGTAGTGACATTCGCCCTTGGCCACACCACCTTTAGGCTTTAAAGCCTGTTTGGGACCTGACTTTGGCTTGGGTGTAGAATCAGATCCAATCTTCTTCTTACCCTTCCATTTGCCCTTCCCTTTGGCCTTACCTTTATTTCCCACCATCAGTATGGGAGCAGGTTCAGCTGTCTTCATGTTGGTCTCATATGTTCTCAACATATGCAACAATTCAGTAGGTGATTTGTCAAATTCATTCATATTGTAGTTCACAACAAACTGAGTGAATTTGTTGTTCAAAGAATTCATGATTAGGTCAATACCAGTTTCCAAACCAATCGGGAAACCCAAAGTTTCAAGGTACTCAATGTAACCAATCATCTTCAGAACATGTGGGCCAACTGGTTCACTCGCCCCTTATTTGCAATTAAAAAGTGACTTACTCATGTTGAACCTTTCTTGACGAGTTTGGCTTGCAATGATGCTTTGCAAGTGCTCATTGATAGTATATGCATCCATATGCACATACTGTCTTTGAAGCTCAACCCTCATAGTTGCCAACATAAGACATGCAACATCATTTGCATCATTCTCATCCCTTGTACGTGCTGCTCGTTCATCAGCAGTAGCACCCTCAGGAAGGGGGCCTGGTGGAGGAATATCAATGACATAAAGCTTGCGCTCCTGCCTGAGGACAATCCTCAAATTCCTCTGCCAGTCTAGGAAGTTGTTTCCTCCTGTCAGCTTGTCCTTCTCAAGGACTGAACGTACGGATAGTGTGTTTGTGTTGTTTTCCATTACTCAGTATTTACAATAATAAAAGCGCAAAATAAACATTAGATTGTCTGAGTTAAAATTTTGTGTTCATATGATTATGATATATTCATAATATATCTTCCACTATTTTTTTATCAAATTAATAGCCCTAACTATTAATTCGGAAAGTATATCCCATAAAATCTTTCTAGTGAGCCAAGATCCATATTTCGTCATGTTCTAAGTCAACCACCGGTACCCTTAAAACATGATTATTTAGGTAGACAATAGTTGTCCATTATATCATATATAATTCTTGGATAATTTGGTGAACAACAATTGATTTTATCTATCTAATAGATTTTTAACCAAACTCTATGCTTCTAAGTTCATAATAGTTGAATATAACCGTTTATATTCACCTTATTATGATGACTCAGTTAAGTTAGACCCAATGATACAACGTTCAAATATAACGGTTTATATTTATCACATTTCACCACGATAGATAGGAGTCCCCTGCCAGTGACATGCAAGATGGATTTCAAATTTTTCAATAATTTTTTCTTATGACTAAAATTGATATATCTTAACATCCGTACAGTTGGATCGTCGAAAAAATCATTTTAAAAATTAATCTTGTAAATCGGGAACGAGTCTAGTTATCGGGAACGGTAATTTTACAGCATTTTTCTAATCCTCACATGCAAGATGGATTTCAAATTTTTTAATAATTTTTTCGTATGACTAAAATTTATATATCTTAACATCCGTACAGTCGGATGGTCGAAAAAATCATTTTAAAAATTAATCTTGTAAATCAGGAACGAGTCTGGTTGTCAGGAGGGGTAATTTTACAGGATTTTTCTAATCCTAACATGCAAGATGGATTTTAAATTTTTTAATAATTTTTTCATATGTCTAAAATTGATATATCTTAACATCCGTACGGTTGGATCGTAGAAAAAATTATTTTAAAAATTAATCTTGTAAATCGGGAACGAGTCTCGTTGTTGGGAGGGGTAATTTTATAGGATTTTTCTAATCCTGACATGCAAGATGTATTTTAAATTTTTTAATAATTTTTTCTTATGACTAAAATTGATATATCTTAACATCCCTATGGTTGGATCGTCAAAAAAACCATTTTTAAAATTAATCTTGTAAATCGGGAACGAGTCTTGTTGTCGGGAGGAGTAATTTTACAGGATTTTTCTAATCCTGACATGCAAGATGGATTTCAAATTTTTTAATAATTTTTTCTTAAGACTAAAATTGATATATCTTAACATCCGTACCGTTGGATCATCAAAAAAATCATTTTAAAAATTAATCTTGTAAATCAGGAACGAGTCTCGTTGTTGGGAGGGGTAATTTTATAGGATTTTTCTAATCGTGACATGCAAGATGTATTTCAAATTTTTTAATAATTTTTTCTTATGACTAAAATTGATATATCTTAACATCCGTATGGTTGGATCATCGAAAAAATCATTTTAAAAATTTATCTTGTAAATCGGGAACGAGTCTCGTTGTTGGGAGGGGTAATTTTACAGGATTTTTCTAATCCTCACATGCAAGATGAATTTCAAATTTTTCATAATTTTTTCTTATGACTAAAATTGATATATCTTAACATCCGTACGGTTGGATCGTCGAAAAAATTATTTGAAAAATTAATCTTGTAAATTGGGAACGAGTTTCGTTGTCGGGAGAGGTACTTTTATCGGATATTTCTAATCCTGACATGCAAGATGAATTTCAAAGTTTTTAATAATTTTTTCATATAACTAAAATTGATATATCTTAACATCTGTATGGTAGTATCGTCAAAAAAACTATTTTAAAAATTAATCTTGTAAATCGGGAACGAGTCTCGTTGGTGGGAGGGGTAATTTTATAGGATTTTTCTAATCCCGACATGCAAGATGTATTTCAAATTTTTTAATAATTTTTTCTTATGACCAAAATTTATATATCTTAACATCCGTATGGTTGGATCGTCGAAAAAATCATTTTAAAAATTAATTTTGTAAATCGGGAACGAGTCTGGTTGTCGGGAGGGGTAATTTTACAGGATTTTTCTAATCCTGACATGCAAGATGAATTTCAAATTTTTCATAATTTTTTCTTATGACTAAAATTGATATATCTTAACATCCGTACGGTTGGATCATCAAAAAAATCATTTTAAAAATTAATCTTGTAAATCGGGAACGAGTCTCGTTGATGGGAGGGGTAATTTTACAGGATTTTTCTAATCCTGACATGCAAGATGGATTTCAAATTTTTTAATAATTTTTTCTTATGACTAAAATTGATGTATCTTAACATCCGTACGGTTGGATCATTAAAAAAATCATTTTAAAAATTAATCTTGTAAATCGGGAACGAGTCTCGTTGTTGGGAGGGGTAATTTTACAGGATTTTTCTAATCCTGACATGCAAGATGTATTTCAAATTTTTCAATAATTTTTTCTTATGACTAAAATTGATAAATCTTAACATCCGTACGGTTGGATCGTCGAAAAAATCATTTTAAAAATTAATCTTGTAAATCGGGAATGAGTCTCGTTGTTGGGAGGGGTAATTTTATAGGATTTTTCTAATCCTGACATGCAAGATGAATTTCAAATTTTTTAATAATTTTTTCTTAAGACTAAAATTGATATATCTTAACATCCGTACGGTTGGATCGTCGAAAAAATTATTTTAAAAATTAATCTTGTAAATTGGGAACGAGTCTCGTTGTCGGGAGAGGTACTTTTACCAGATATTTATAATCTTGACATGCAAGATGAATTTCAAAGTTTTTAATAATTTTTTCATATGACTAAAATTGATATATCTTAACATCTGTACGGTAGTATCGTCAAAAAAACTATTTTAAAAATTAATCTTGTAAATCGGGAACGAGTCTCGTTGGTGGGAGGGGTAATTTTATAGGATTTTTCTAATCCTGACATGCAAGATGTATTTCAAATTTTTTAATAATTTTTTCTTATGACCAAAATTTATATATCTTAACATCCGTATGGTTGGATCGTCGAAAAAATCATTTTAAAAATTAATCTTGTAAATCGGGAACGAGTCTGGTTGTCGGGAGGGGTAATTTTACAGGATTTTTCTAATCCTGACATGCAAGATGTATTTCAAATTTTTCATAATTTTTTCTTATGAATAAAATTGATATATATTAACATCCGTACGGTTGGATCATCAAAAAAATCATTTTAAAAATTAATCTTGTAAATCGGGAACGAGTCTCGTTGTTGGGAGGGGTAATTTTACAGGATTTTTCTAATCCTGACATGCAAGATGGATTTCAAATTTTTTAATAATTTTTTCTTATGACTAAAATTGATATATCTTAACATCCGTACGGTTGGATCATCAAAAAAATCATTTTAAAAATTAATCTTATAAATCGGGAACGAGTCTCGTTGTTGGGAGGGGTAATTTTACTGGATTTTTCTAATCCCGACATGCAAGATGTATTACAAATTTTTTAATAATTTTTTCTTCTGACTAAAATTGATATATCTTAACATCCGTACGGTTGGATCGTCGAAAAAATTATTTTAAAAATTAATCTTGTAAATCGGGAACGAGTCTCGTTGTTGGGAGGAGTAATTTTATAGGATTTTTCTAATGCTGACACGCAAGATGTATTTTAAATTTTTTAATAATTTTTTCTTATTAATAATATTGATATATCTTAACATTTGTATGGTTGGATCATTGAAAAAATCATTTTAAAAATTAATCTTGTAAATCGGGAACGAGTCTGGTTGTCGGGAGGTGCAATTTTACAGGATTTTTCTAATCCTGACATGCAAGATGGATTTCAAATTTTATAATACTTTTTTCTTGTGACTAAAATTGATATATCTTAACATCCGTATGGTTGGATCATCAAAAAAATTATTTTAAAAATTAATCTTATAAATCGGGAACGAGTCTCGTTGTTGGGAGGGGTAATTTTACAGGATTTTTCTAATCCTGACATGCAAGATGTATTTCAAATTTTTTAATAATTTTTTCTTATGACTAAAATTGATATATCTTAACATCCGTACGGTTGGATTGTCGAAAAAATCATTTTAAAAATTTATCTTGTAAATCAGGAACGAGTCTCGTTGTTGGGAGTGGTAATTTTACAGGATTTTTCTAATCCTGACATGCAAGATGAATTTCAAATTTTTCATAATTTTTTCTTATGACTAAAATTGATATATCTTAACATCAGTACGGTTGGATCGTCGAATTAAAAATTAATCTTGTAAATTGGGAACGAGTCTCGTTGTCGGGAGAGCTACTTTTACCGGATATTTATAATCCTGACATGCAAGATGAATTTCAAAGTTTTTAATAATTTTTTCATATGAATAAAATTGATATATCTTAACATCTGTACAGTAGTATCGTCAAAAAAACTATTTTAAAAATTAATCTTGTAAATCGGGAACGAGTCTCGTTGGTGGGAGGGGTAATTTTATAGGATTTTTCTAATCCTTACATGCAAGATGTATTTCAAATTTTTTAATAATCTTTTCTTATGACTAAAATTGATATATCTTAACATCCGTATGGTTGGATCATCAAAAAATCATTTTAAAAATTAATCTTGTAAATCGGGAATGAGTCTCGTTGTTGGGAGGGGTAATTTTACAGGATTTTTCTAATCCTGACATGCAAGATGGATTTCAAATTTTTTAATAATTTTTTCTTATGACTAAAATTGATAAATCTTAACATCCGTACGGTTGGATCGTCGAAAAAATCATTTTAAAAATTAATCTTGTAAATCGAGAATGAGTCTCGTTGTTGGGAGGGGTAATTTTATAGGATTTTTCTAATCCTGACATGCAAGATGAATTTCAAATTTTTTAATAATTTTTTCTTAAGACTAAAATTGATATATCTTAACATCCGTACGGTTGGATCGTCGAAAAAATTATTTTAAAAATTAATCTTGTAAATTGGGAACGAGTCTCGTTGTCGGGAGAGGTACTTTTACCAGATATTTATAATCTTGACATGCAAGATGAATTTCAAAGTTTTTAATAATTTTTTCATATGACTAAAATTGATATATCTTAACATCTGTACGGTAGTATCGTCAAAAAAACTATTTTAAAAATTAATCTTGTAAATCGGGAACGAGTCTCGTTGGTGGGAGGGGTAATTTTATAGGATTTTTCTAATCCTGACATGCAAGATGTATTTCAAATTTTTTAATAATTTTTTCTTATGACCAAAATTTATATATCTTAACATCCGTATGGTTGGATCGTCGAAAAAATCATTTTAAAAATTAATCTTGTAAATCGGGAACGAGTCTGGTTGTCGGGAGGGGTAATTTTACAGGATTTTTCTAATCCTGACATGCAAGATGTATTTCAAATTTTTCATAATTTTTTCTTATGAATAAAATTGATATATATTAACATCCGTACGGTTGGATCATCAAAAAAATCATTTTAAAAATTAATCTTGTAAATCGGGAACGAGTCTCGTTGGTGGGAGGGGTAATTTTATAGGATTTTTCTAATCCCGACATGCAAGATGTATTTCAAATTTTTTAATAATTTTTTCTTATGACCAAAATTTATATATCTTAACATCCGTATGGTTGGATCGTCGAAAAAATCATTTTAAAAATTAATTTTGTAAATCGGGAACGAGTTTGGTTGTCGGGAGGGGTAATTTTACAGGATTTTTCTAATCCTGACATGCAAGATGAATTTCAAATTTTTCATAATTTTTTCTTATGACTAAAATTGATATATCTTAACATTCGTACGGTTGGATCATCAAAAAAATCATTTTAAAAATTAATCTTGTAAATCGGGAACGAGTCTCGTTGATGGGAGGGGTAATTTTACAGGATTTTTCTAATCCTGACATGCAAGATGGATTTCAAATTTTTTAATAATTTTTTCTTATTACTAAAATTGATGTATCTTAACATCCGTACGGTTGGATCATTAAAAAAATCATTTTAAAAATTAATCTTGTAAATCGGGAACGAGTCTCGTTGTTGGGAGGGGTAATTTTACAGGATTTTTCTAATCCTGACATGCAAGATGTATTTCAAATTTTTCAATAATTTTTTCTTATGACTAAAATTGATAAATCTTAACATCCGTACGGTTGGATCGTCGAAAAAATCATTTTAAAAATTAATCTTGTAAATCGGGAATGAGTCTCGTTGTTGGGAGGGGTAATTTTATAGGATTTTTCTAATCCTGACATGCAAGATGAATTTCAAATTTTTTAATAATTTTTTCTTAAGACTAAAATTGATATATCTTAACATCCGTACGGTTGGATCGTCGAAAAAATTATTTTAAAAATTAATCTTGTAAATTGGGAACGAGTCTCGTTGTCGGGAGAGGTACTTTTACCAGATATTTATAATCTTGACATGCAAGATGAATTTCAAAGTTTTTAATAATTTTTTCATATGACTAAAATTGATATATCTTAACATCTGTACGGTAGTATCGTCAAAAAAACTATTTTAAAAATTAATCTTGTAAATCGGGAACGAGTCTCGTTGGTGGGAGGGGTAATTTTATAGGATTTTTCTAATCCTGACATGCAAGATGTATTTCAAATTTTTTAATAATTTTTTCTTATGACCAAAATTTATATATCTTAACATCCGTATGGTTGGATCGTCGAAAAAATCATTTTAAAAATTAATCTTGTAAATCGGGAACGAGTCTGGTTGTCGGGAGGGGTAATTTTACAGGATTTTTCTAATCCTGACATGCAAGATGTATTTCAAATTTTTCATAATTTTTTCTTATGAATAAAATTGATATATATTAACATCCGTACGGTTGGATCATCAAAAAAATCATTTTAAAAATTAATCTTGTAAATCGGGAACGAGTCTCGTTGTTGGGAGGGGTAATTTTACAGGATTTTTCTAATCCTGACATGCAAGATGGATTTCAAATTTTTTAATAATTTTTTCTTATGACTAAAATTGATATATCTTAACATCCGTACGGTTGGATCATCAAAAAAATCATTTTAAAAATTAATCTTATAAATCGGGAACGAGTCTCGTTGTTGGGAGGGGTAATTTTACTGGATTTTTCTAATCCCGACATGCAAGATGTATTACAAATTTTTTAATAATTTTTTCTTCTGACTAAAATTGATATATCTTAACATCCGTACGGTTGGATCGTCGAAAAAATTATTTTAAAAATTAATCTTGTAAATCGGGAACGAGTCTCGTTGTTGGGAGGAGTAATTTTATAGGATTTTTCTAATGCTGACACGCAAGATGTATTTTAAATTTTTTAATAATTTTTTCTTATTAATAATATTGATATATCTTAACATTTGTATGGTTGGATCATTGAAAAAATCATTTTAAAAATTAATCTTGTAAATCGGGAACGAGTCTGGTTGTCGGGAGGTGCAATTTTACAGGATTTTTCTAATCCTGACATGCAAGATGGATTTCAAATTTTATAATACTTTTTTCTTGTGACTAAAATTGATATATCTTAACATCCGTACGGTTGGATCATCAAAAAAATCATTTTAAAAATTAATCTTATAAATCGGGAACGAGTCTCGTTGTTGGGAGGGGTAATTTTACAGGATTTTTCTAATCCTGACATGCAAGATGTATTTCAAATTTTTTAATAATTTTTTCTTATGACTAAAATTGATATATCTTAACATCCGTACGGTTGGATTGTCGAAAAAATCATTTTAAAAATTTATCTTGTAAATCAGGAACGAGTCACGTTGTTGGGAGTGGTAATTTTACAGGATTTTTCTAATCCTGACATGCAAGATGAATTTCAAATTTTTCATAATTTTTTCTTATGACTAAAATTGATATATCTTAACATCAGTACGGTTGGATCGTCGAATTAAAAATTAATCTTGTAAATTGGGAACGAGTCTCGTTGTCGGGAGAGCTACTTTTACCGGATATTTATAATCCTGACATGCAAGATGAATTTCAAAGTTTTTAATAATTTTTTCATATGAATAAAATTGATATATCTTAACATCTGTACAGTAGTATCGTCAAAAAAACTATTTTAAAAATTAATCTTGTAAATCGGGAACGAGTCTCGTTGGTGGGAGGGGTAATTTTATAGGATTTTTCTAATCCTTACATGCAAGATGTATTTCAAATTTTTTAATAATCTTTTCTTATGACTAAAATTGATATATCTTAACATCCGTATGGTTGGATCATCAAAAAATCATTTTAAAAATTAATCTTGTAAATCGGGAATGAGTCTCGTTGTTGGGAGGGGTAATTTTACAGGATTTTTCTAATCCTGACATGCAAGATGGATTTCAAATTTTTTAATAATTTTTTCTTATGACTAAAATTGATAAATCTTAACATCCGTACGGTTGGATCGTCGAAAAAATCATTTTAAAAATTAATCTTGTAAATCGGGAATGAGTCTCGTTGTTGGGAGGGGTAATTTTATAGGATTTTTCTAATCCTGACATGCAAGATGAATTTCAAATTTTTTAATAATTTTTTCTTAAGACTAAAATTGATATATCTTAACATCCGTACGGTTGGATCGTCGAAAAAATTATTTTAAAAATTAATCTTGTAAATTGGGAACGAGTCTCGTTGTCGGGAGAGGTACTTTTACCAGATATTTATAATCTTGACATGCAAGATGAATTTCAAAGTTTTTAATAATTTTTTGATATGACTAAAATTGATATATCTTAACATCTGTACGGTAGTATCGTCAAAAAAACTATTTTAAAAATTAATCTTGTAAATCGGGAACGAGTCTCGTTGGTGGGAGGGGTAATTTTATAGGATTTTTCTAATCCTGACATGCAAGATGTATTTCAAATTTTTTAATAATTTTTTCTTATGACCAAAATTTATATATCTTAACATCCGTATGGTTGGATCGTCGAAAAAATCATTTTAAAAATTAATCTTGTAAATCGGGAACGAGTCTGGTTGTCGGGAGGGGTAATTTTACAGGATTTTTCTAATCCTGACATGCAAGATGTATTTCAAATTTTTCATAATTTTTTCTTATGAATAAAATTGATATATATTAACATCCGTACGGTTGGATCATCAAAAAAAATCATTTTAAAAATTAATCTTGTAAATCGGGAACGAGTCTCGTTGTTGGGAGGGGTAATTTTACAGGATTTTTCTAATCCTGACATGCAAGATGGATTTCAAATTTTTTAATATTTTTTTCTTATGACTAAAATTGATATATCTTAACATCCGTACGGTTGGATCATCAAAAAAATCATTTTAAAAATTAATCTTATAAATCGGGAACGAGTCTCGTTGTTGGGAGGGGTAATTTTACTGGATTTTTCTAATCCCGACATGCAAGATGTATTACAAATTTTTTAATAATTTTTTCTTCTGACTAAAATTGATATATCTTAACATCCGTACGGTTGGATCGTCGAAAAAATTATTTTAAAAATTAATCTTGTAAATCGGGAACGAGTCTCGTTGTTGGGAGGAGAAATTTTATAGGATTTTTCTAATGCTGACACGCAAGATGTATTTTAAATTTTTTAATAATTTTTTCTTATGAATAAAATTGATATATCTTAACATTTGTATGGTTGGATCATTGAAAAAATCATTTTAAAAATTAATCTTGTAAATCGGGAACGAGTCTGGTTGTCGGGAGGTGCAATTTTACAGGATTTTTCTAATCCTGACATGCAAGATGGATTTCAAATTTTATAATACTTTTTTCTTGTGACTAAAATTGATATATCTTAACATCCGTACGGTTGGATCATCAAAAAAATCATTTTAAAAATTAATCTTATAAATCGGGAACGAGTCTCGTTGTTGGGAGGGGTAATTTTACAGGATTTTTCTAATCCTGACATGCAAGATGTATTTCAAATTTTTTAATAATTTTTTCTTATGACTAAAATTGATATATCTTAACATCCGTACGGTTGGATTGTCGAAAAAATCATTTTAAAAATTTATCTTGTAAATCAGGAACGAGTCTCGTTGTTGGGAGTGGTAATTTTACAGGATTTTTCTAATCCTGACATGCAAGATGAATTTCAAATTTTTCATAATTTTTTCTTATGACTAAAATTGATATATCTTAACATCAGTACGGTTGGATCGTCGAATTAAAAATTAATCTTGTAAATTGGGAACGAGTCTCGTTGTCGGGAGAGCTACTTTTACCGGATATTTATAATCCTGACATGCAAGATGAATTTCAAAGTTTTTAATAATTTTTTCATATGAATAAAATTGATATATCTTAACATCTGTACAGTAGTATCGTCAAAAAAACTATTTTAAAAATTAATCTTGTAAATCGGGAACGAGTCTCGTTGGTGGGAGGGGTAATTTTATAGGATTTTTCTAATCCTTACATGCAAGATGTATTTCAAATTTTTTAATAATCTTTTCTTATGACTAAAATTGATATATCTTAACATCCGTATGGTTGGATCATCAAAAAATCATTTTAAAAATTAATCTTGTAAATCGGGAATGAGTCTCGTTGTTGGGAGGGGTAATTTTACAGGATTTTTCTAATCCTGACATGCAAGATGGATTTCAAATTTTTTAATAATTTTTTCTTATGACTAAAATTGATATATCTTAACATCCGTACGGTTGGATCATCAAAAAAATCATTTTAAAAATTAATCTTGTAAATCGGGAACGAGTCTCGTTATTGGGAGGGGTAATTTTACAGGATTTTTCTAATCCTGACATGCAAGATGTATTTTAAATTTTTTAATAATTTTTTATTATGACTAAAATTGATATATCTTAACATTTGTATGGTTAGATCGTCGAAAAAATCATTTTAAAAATTAATCTTGTAAATCGGGAACGAGTCTGGTTGTCGGGAGGTGCAATTTTACAGGATTTTTCTAATCCTCACATGCAAGATGGATTTCAAATTTTATAATACTTTTTTCTTGTGACTAAAATTGATATATCTTAACATCCGTATGGTTGGATCATCAAAAAAATCATTTTAAAAATTAATCTTGTAAATCGGGAACGAGTCTCGTTGTTGGGAGGGGTAATTTTACAGGATTTTTCTAATACTGACATGCAAGATGGATTTCAAATTTTTTAATAATTTTTTCTTATGACTAAAATTGATATATCTTACCATCCGTACGTTTGGATCATCAAAAAAATCATTTTAAAAATTAATCTTGTAAATCGGGAACGAGTCTCGTTGTTGGGATGGGTAATTTTACAGGATTTTTCTAATCCTGACATGCAAGATGTATTTCAAATTTTTTAATAATTTTTTCTTATGACTAAAATTGATATATCTTAACATCCGTACGGTTGGATTGTCAAAAAAATCATTTTAAAAATTAATCTTGTAAATCGGGAACGAGTCTCGTTGTTGGGAGGGGTAATTTTATAGGATTTTTCTAATCCTGACATGCAAGATGAATTTCAAATTTTTTAATAATTTTTTCTTATGACTAAAATTGATATATCTTAACATCCGTACGGTTGGATCGTCGAAAAAATTATTTTAAAAATTAATCTTGTAAATTGGGAACGAGTCTCGTTGTCGGGAGAGGTACTTTTACCGGATATTTATAATCCTGACATGCAAGATGAATTTCAAAGTTTTTAATAATTTCTTCATATGACTAAAATTGATATATCTTAACATCTGTACGGTAGTATCGTCCAAAAAACTATTTTAAAAATTAATCTTGTAAATCGGGAACGAGTCTCGTTGGTGGGAGGGGTAATTTTATAGGATTTTTTTAATCCTGACATGCAAGATGTATTTCAAATTTTTAAATAATTTTTTCTTATGACCAAAATTTATATATCTTAACATCCGTATGGTTGGATCGTCGAAAAAATCATTTTAAAAATTATTCTTGTAAATCGGGAACGAGTCTGGTTGTCGGGAGGGGTAATTTTACAGGATTTTTCTATTCCTGACATGCAAGATGAATTTCAAATTTTTCATAATTTTTTCTTATGACTAAAATTGATATATCTTAACATCTGTACGGTTGGATCATCAAAAAAATCATTTTAAAAATTAATCTTGTAAATCGGGAACGAGTCTCGTTGTTGGGAGGGCTAAGTTTACAGGATTTTTCTAATCCTGACATGCAAGATGGATTTCAAATTTTTTAATAATTTTTTCTTATGACTAAAATTGATATATCTTAACATCCGTACGGTTGGATCATCAAAAAATCATTTTAAAAATTAATCTTGTAAATCGGGAACGAGTCTCGTTGTTGGGAGGGGTAATTTTACAGGATTTTTCTAATCCTGACATGCAAGATGGATTTCAAATTTTTTAATAATTTTTTCTTATGACTAAAATTGATATATCTTAACATCCGTACGGTTGGATCGTCGAATTAAAAATTAATCTTGTAAATTGGGAACGAGTCTCGTTGTTGGGAGAGCTACTTTTACCGGATATTTATAATCCTGACATGCAAGATGAATTTCAAAGTTTTTAATAATTTTTTCATATGACTAAAATTGATATATCTTAACATCCGTACGGTTGGATCATCAAAAAATCATTTTAAAAATTAATCTTGTAAATCGGGAACGAGTCTCGTTGGTGGGAGGGGTAATTTTATAGGATTTTTCTAATCCTTACATGCAAGATGTATTTCAAATTTTTTAATAATCTTTTCTTATGACTAAAATTGATATATCTTAACATCCGTACGGTTGGATCATCAAAAAATCATTTTAAAAATTAATCTTGTAAATCGGGAACGAGTCTCGTTGGTGGGAGGGGTAATTTTACAGGATTTTTCTAATCCTGACATGCAAGATGGATTTCAAATTTTTTAATAATTTTTTCTTATGACTAAAATTGATATATCTTAACATTTGTATGGTTAGATCGTCGAAAAAATCATTTTAAAAATTAATCTTGTAAATCGGGAACGAGTCTGGTTGTCGGGAGGTGCAATTTTACAGGATTTTTCTAATCCTCACATGCAAGATGGATTTCAAATTTTATAATACTTTTTTCTTGTGACTAAAATTGATATATCTTAACATCCGTATGGTTGGATCATCAAAAAAATCATTTTAAAAATTAATCTTGTAAATCGGGAACGAGTCTCGTTGTTGGGAGGGGTAATTTTACAGGATTTTTCTAATACTGACATGCAAGATGGATTTCAAATTTTTTAATAATTTTTTCTTATGACTAAAATTGATATATCTTACCATCCGTACGTTTGGATCATCAAAAAAATCATTTTAAAAATTAATCTTGTAAATCGGGAACGAGTCTCGTTGTTGGGAGGGGTAATTTTACAGGATTTTTCTAATCCTGACATGCAAGATGTATTTCAAATTTTTTAATAATTTTTTCTTATGACTAAAATTGATATATCTTAACATCCGTACGGTTGGATCGTCAAAAAAATTATTTTAAAAATTAATCTTGTAAATCGGGAATGTTAGGTCACACTTTCACTGTAGAGGGGGTGAATACAGTGTTTATCACAATCAAATCAAACTTTAAGAACTTATGTAACAGAAAACAAACTTTATTTAAACAATAAACTCTGTTACAATCTGGAACTGTTATCTCTCAGTGATGAACAAAATATCACGAGAGCTGCTAGAGTTATACTAAATAATATTCTCGATAATGATAACACATATAGTGTAAACTCTATTTCTGTGTTTATATACTACACAGTTACAAGATATTCGTTAATTGATATGGAATATAATTCTGCTTCCTAAAATATATCAATCAGATATCTTCTATTCCAAGTATTCCATTCTTCACGGAATTCCTTCTTCATGCATATCTCTTCTTATGTTTATCTTGATCTTCTTAACTTTAATCAGCTACTGTCCTTATCTGATCGTCCTTCAGCACTTAAGTTCTGATATCTATCTCCTGATAACATAAGTACTGATATCCCTTAAGTTCTGACTTCCAGTATAAGTACTGATCAGTTAAGTACTGATTTGTTCTGTTCAAATAAGATCTGAAATCTAAACATAAAACATATTAGCCATGACATTATCAAATATATCTAACAATCTCCCCCAACTTGTAAATTAACAAAATATACAAGTTTAACAGATATTTGATGATGTCAAAAACATTAAGTACAAATGCATGAGAAATAGACAAGATAACTACAACTTACAGTCCTTCAAGTTTTTACCAATTCAACTTCTGATAACAACTTCAATCTGTATAAATATCAGAATTTAAGCAGTTGTAGATCTTCGACTTGGCTTCATCATTTTCTGATCTCTCTGATGTCAGGAGTTGTTCTGAGATAATTCTTCAACAAACATTTCTCAGCATATCTGAGTTCATCAATCATTCTCCGTTTGACATCTTTAAGCTCTGCAGTATCTTCACCAGCTTGAAATATTGCAGCTCTGAGATCATTAATCTTTGCTTTTCTCAACTCCCGATCTAGTCTTATGACATAAGCTTTATTAGACTCTAGATTGAATTCAAGCCCCTTAATACCAAGATATGTTCTGATCTGTGCAGTATTAGGCTTCATATCAACAATATCACCATTGTGATTTCTGTACTTTGGAACATATCTGCTGTCAGACTTAACAGAATAAAGTCTTTTCTGTCTCTGAATCTGTTCCTTTAAGTAGTTTGCAGCAGTCTCTGTTATTCTGTCATCCACTTGAAGTAAGAACAATACATGCTCCAATTCTTCAAAATACTTCAACGGAATGGCATTTTGTCTTATATGATAAACCCTACCATCTGTCATGAAATACAACATGATGTATTCTTTCAAGTAGGTATGGTAAACCATCTGTACAGATTCTAGTTGATTCAATCTTTCAGGAGTTGCTCCAATACCTGGTTCACACAAGGAAGTTGGATCATCAGTAGTGTTGTGTACTCTTCTTTCATCAGCACTTCCCAATCCAGTTTTATCTCTAGCTTCCTTTCCAGTAACTACTCTTGCTTCAAAACCACTTGAAGTAGTCTTCAAAGATTGAGTCTGTTTTGCTTTAGTGAATCCTGGTAGGAGTGTTCTAGATTTATTTTCTGATATCAAGTTAACTTGAGCACTGTCAGAGGTTACTTGCTTCTTCTGAATATCAGAACTTACAATTTCTTGACTCTGAACAACTTGAGCCATGTCAGAGGTTGTTTTAAGAACTTTTCTTGAAGTCAGAGCAAGATTATCTTTTCCATCAGTAATTTCTTCTTCCTCAGGAGGTACATAAGGCTTGATAGGTTCACCAACCTTTTCTTTACCCTTGGATCTTGGATCTATCTGTGGTTGTGATCTAGCCAAAGTTTCTTCAGTATGTATCCTTTCTTTGATCACAATGCCTTTAGGTTTTGGAAGTAACTTTTTACCAGAAGCTTCAGATTTAGATGTGACTTTCTCTGATTTAAGTCTGGCTTCTTCTTCCTTTAAACTTTCCAAGTCCATCCCTGGATTTTCTTGAAGAAATAACTGTCTTGACATTTCCTCATCAAGATCTAGAAGTTCATCAGAACTTATCCTTTTACCAGCAGCAGAACTTATTCTTTTCCCAGTATCAGAACTTGTTCTGTGACTAGCTTGTCTTGATGTAAACCTTCTACCTTGACTATGACCACTACCCATTCCAGAGTTTCCTTGGTCATCTTTTCCATCATCCTTTCCTTGCAGTGACTTGTTGGTTTTGCATTTGGACTTAATTACCTTCTCCCCCTTTTTGGCATCAGCAGGTAATAAAAGAGAGATAAGTAGTTCCACTGAGGTCTGGATTTCAGTAAGTTGCGATTGCTGAGAAGCTTGATTTGTCAGAATTTGATCAATCTGAGCTTGTTGCTTCTCTTGAGTTTTCTCAATATAAGCAACCCTGTCAATGGTAGGTTGGAAGAACTTTTTCTTATCAAGTTTCCAAACTTGTTCCTGTTTAATAAAGTTCTCCTGAATCTTGTGTAGCTCTGCATGAGTATTGGAATGAAGACCTTGTAGATGTTTAGTACTCAATGCAGTGACTCTAAGCTGGGTTTTAAAATCATCAGAATTTAACATTTCATCAGCTTTAGTCAAGTGCTCAGCAAGATGTAAAGCATTTGGAACACATGAAACTGAGTTCCATTCCTTAGTCCACTCCTGACCTGCAGGAGTTTCACTCCAAGGTACTGGTGCATCCCTGATAACAAACTCCTTTAGCAGTTCAGACTTAGGAAGAGTCAATGGAGGGGTATGTCCTGAAGGACCTGCTGCATCAGCATCTACAGTTGTAGCAGCTTCACCAGTATCTCCAACATTTGCAGCATCAGAACTTAAAGAATCAGTATCTTCTGATAAGACAACTGTGTGAGTAGCAATGGAGGCTTCAACATCCTCTAATTGCTGATCGGATACTAGGTTCTTATCAACAGCCATATCCTGATGCTCACCTAAAATCGGATCATCATCTTGATGCAGAGAAGGTGATAGTGATAACTCAGGAGTTTGAACAGCATCAGTAACAGGTGTTGTGGAAGGATTATTTGTTGTTGGAGCTTCTAACAAAAGTATTTCAGGCACAACCAAGTTCTGAATATCAATTTCAGCACTTGTGCCTGGATCAACAAGAGATATAGAAGGTGAATTAGCCTTGTCAGATTCAGGTTCCTGAGATTGAGTTGACGGAGAAGAAGTGACTGGAGCAAATTCCTTGTCTTGCGAGATCAGAGATTCCTGATCCCCTTCCTTAGCTGCTTCCTCCTCATCATCTGAAACTGGCCTCTGTGCCCTCTGTTTCTTGTACTTCCTTGTTGATGTGGATTCCTTGGGAGTTGCAGGAACCGTCATACGTCTAAGCCTCATGAGAAGCCTAGAACCCCCAATTGCAGAATCCTTCTGAGAAGTTGCCTTCTCAGCTTCATTGATCATAGGTTCTGAAGATGGAATCTGATCCTCAGAATCTGATTCATCTCTCAAAGTAATCCTCCGCTTCTTCTGAGATGTTTGAGGAACAGTCTTTGTTCTCTTTGGCTTAGAGGATGTAGGCTTCACAGTAGGTGCTGAAGAAGAAGGTTGAGCATTCTGTGAAGTGGAGAGATAGGATTTGAGATAAGTTCTGAGGGTAGGTTGAGTAGAATGAGAGGTAGGGACTGAGGTTGATGGATTTTGGTTATGGTGAGTTGGTTGAACATTTGAGTAAACAGATTTGTAAGTAGCTGGATCAGCATTTACCAGAATCTGTTTCACAGACTGAGGAATCTGTAATTGTCTCACCATTGATTTCTTTGTGTCAGCATTTATCAGGTCGTTAAAGTACCTTTTTGCAACCTTAAAAGGTGGGGTTTGAGTGCTGACTAACTGGGGTTCAGCAGTACAATACGTATAAATAAGTTGACAGAATCTAGCAAAATAAACAACATCTCGATCCTCTGTCATCCTATCCCCAATAAAACCAATTATTCCAGTTGCAAAATCAAAATGAGTTTGATGGATAATAGCATACCCGATGTGCTGACTTAGAATTGGGATGGCATCAAAATTTGAACACTTGTTGCCAAAGGCCTTGGTGATGCAATCGAAGAAGAAACTCCATTCTCTTCTGATATTAGCCCGTTTCAATTGTCCAAGTTTTGTCAGACTCTTTTCATATCCCAATTCAGCCATTAACTCCCGAAGGGCTGAGTCCTCTGGAACTGAGAAAGTACAATCCTCTGGAAGATGTAAAGCCCTGCGTACTGTACCAGGAGTGACTACAAAAGATAAATCACCCACTTGGAAAATAATACTGGGAGTTCCACGGTTACCACCATCATCAAAAACGCCAGTCCTCCAGAACCTCAGAACTTGTTGACTTGAAAAGAATTCAGGCTGAGTTAAGGCGTACCCAACCTCACTATGTGCAAGAAGATCTTGCACAAAATGCAATTCAGATGGAGCTTCAGCATGATCAAGAATTGCAGCATAGTTGTTTGGAACAAACTTTGCTCCATCAATGATTAAATCCTTTGGTGCCATGTGAAAAAATATTGAAATTCAAGTATGCCTGTTAGGTGTTTGAGATAATATCTGTATGAAAACAACGGAAATAGTAAAGTGAAAGAGAGTAAAAGTAAGAAGAGAGATAGAAGATGAAGAAATTAAAAAGATTAAAGAAATCTTCTCTCTGCTGTACTTATAAAAAAAATGTTACCGTTGGACACCTGTCAGACATGCAGTAATAACGGGTAGTTACTGGGCTCGAGAAAACAGTAATCATGACTTACCCATTTGCCGAGTTTCAAGAAGAAAAAAAAACTGTTCCTTTTATCAAGGGAAACAATTCAAATTTTAACCCGTTATCACTGATTGGATTGTTTTTCACTGCAACATTAATATTCTGAAAATGAATCATGTTAAAAATGACCGAGATAATTTCTATGAATAAGTGCTGACGGAGAATCAGAACTTAAATAAAAACAAAATTTAAATGGTCATCAGAATATCAAGCAGGATTTAACAACACAGATAAAATAACTCAGAGACAAAATCTTGAAGTAAAAACAGTTTTCATTAATATATCAAGTCAATACATATATGAAATAGAAATTACATCAATACAAGATTTTCCCTAAGCTTCTAATCCTAACATCAACAGTTTTAGTCCTAGCTAAGAAGCCTGACAAAGCTGAGGATGAAGAAGAACAGGAAGAAGACGAGATTAAGTCATCTTCCTCTTCCTATCTTCGACAAACAAGATAGCGAGTCGAATGATTCGCTCTTGCTGACGGATACGACGAAGGTGAAGGTCTCTTCGAACGGCCACCAGATCACGTATGAGAAGACTAATGTGAAGTGGTTGCATATATAGGCATGAGAATGCCAAGAGACACAAAGATATTGAATGCAGACAGGTAGAATTAATTCTACCTCGTCTCCCTAGACTTTGAAAAAGAATAACAGTCATTGGAAAAGGAATGTACACATGTAACAAGAGTGAACTGTTCAAGGACGAGTGCCATTATGTTTTAACCATAGACTATTAATCTTCCACTTCAACATTTCGAAATTAATCTGAGACTGTTACCAAATTTTATTCAGAGATAAGTCAAGTAAAGGGTTAGACTGAAAAATCAGAACTTAGACCTATACCAGAACTTAACAGTCATCAGAACATAATGTCTTAACTCGAACAAGGGATATCTATCTTAGTAAATACTCATACAAGTTCTTAGTTATGAACGTCAGAACTTAATCATCAGAACGTGTAACTAGACCTTGTCCTCAGAATTTGTGCAGAAGTGACACAATGACTGTTTATCTAAAATAACATAGACCACCACAGAAATTTCATCATTCATATGGAGTGATGTGTGTGTGCATTAAGCTAAATAACAGACAAAGAGTAAAGTCTGATCTACTTCAGTACATCTTAGAAATAAGTCATAATTAAAATTTTGCTAAAGAGCTGTCATTATCCTGAAACCTACTGATAAATGAGTTCATGCATGAGTCCACCTCTACTGTTTTTGTGCTAATTTTATGCATCTTTTGAAATTCTATTTTACAGAGGCTTCTCAGTGTAAGTGAGTCACGACTGTTTATTAGAATTTATGCTATTATCAGAGTATTTCTCCAGTAATCATAGAGTGTGAAAAGTCACCAAGAAAAATATTTTGCTTTTCTAATGCATATTTACTTAATACCAGCAATGCACTTGGGTCGTCCCATTCACATTTTTACTCTAGATCTCAAAGGAGTACCTGATATTATTCTTTGATTCTTTTTCTTTTTCTTTTGATAAGTGAGGTTTATCAGCACTTAGTACATTCAGCAGTTTTACTAGAATCAGAACTTAAACAGATGAGTAGCATTATTCTAATTTGTGACTTAGTAATAAGATATACAAAGTAAACTTAACTAAGCTCAGTTATCAGAATTTGCTTGTGTCATAAGATTTCCACAGAAATAATTACTTCTTTCATGGGATCATTTGTTTATTGAAGACTAGTAGGTCAGTATCTAGCACAGTTATCCTCATGGGATTAAATAGTTACTGAAACAGACATATCACTTATCAGAGTTTAGAAACATATATCAGACAACAGTCAGTACTTAAAGACATTTATCAATTAATGCACAGAATATACAAAGAGATTAATTCTGTAAATACTGATCATAAAGTCTGATAACATAGAACAAGTTTAAGCAGATTTAGAGAAAGAACCTGAAATCATTCCAAGTTCATTTACCAATTTTGAAAAGGTAGCTTCACACAGTGGTTTTGTGAAGATATCTGCTACTTGTTGATCTGTGGGAACAAAATGCAATTCCACTGTACCTTCATCCACATGTTCCCTGATGAAATGGTACCTGATGCTGATGTGCTTTGTCATAGAGTGTTGAACTGGATTACCTGTCATAGCAATAGCACTTTGATTATCACAGTAAATAGGGATTTTGAAATATGTTAACCCATAATCCAGTAACTGATTCTTCATCCAGAGAATCTGTGCACAGCAGCTTCCTGCAGCAATATACTCTGCTTCTGCAGTTGATGTGGAAATTGACTTTTGTTTCTTGCTATACCAAGAAACCAACCTGCCTCCAAGAAATTGGCAGCTTCCACTTGTGCTTTTCCTGTCAATTTTGCAACCTGCAAAGTCTGCATCTGAGTAACCTATTAATTTAAAATCTGATTCTCTAGGATACCATAATCCTAGATCAGCTGTTCCTTTAAGATACTTAAAGATTCTTTTTACAGCTGTTAAGTGAGGTTCTCTTGGATCTGCTTGAAATCTTGCACAAAGACAGGTAGCAAACATGATATCTGGTCTACTAGCAGTTAGATAGAGAAGTGAGCCAATCATACCTCTGTAATCAGTAATATCTACTGAATTACCAGTATCCTTATCCAGTTTTGTTGCAGTGGCCATGGGAGTGGATGCACTTGAACAGTCTTGCATTCCAAATTTCTTCAGCAAGTTTCTGGTATACTTAGATTGACAAATAAAAGTTCCTTCTTCAGTCTGCTTGACTTGAAGGCCCAGAAAATAACTAAGTTCTCCCATCATACTCATCTGATATCTTGACTGCATTAGGTTGGCAAACTTTTTGCAAAGTTTGTCATTTGGAGACCCAAAAATAATATCATCAACATAAATCTGGATCAGAAGTAAGTCCTTGCCATGATTGAGATAGAACAATGTTTTGTCAATAGTTCCTCTGTTGAATCCACTTTCCAGAAGAAACTGAGCTAATGTCTCATACCATGCTCTTGGAGCTTGCTTAAGTCCATAAAGTGCTTTATCAAGCCTGTAGACATAATCTGGATGTTTGGAATCTACAAAGCCTGGAGGTTGTTCAACATATACTTCCTCTTCCAATTCTCCATTGAGAAAAGCACTTTTCACATCCATTTGAAAGACAGTAAACTTTTTGTGAGCAGCATAAGCCATGAATATCCTTATGGCTTCTAACCTAGCAACTGGAGCAAATGTTTCATCATAGTCAATTCCCTCCTGTTGAGAATATCCTTTTGCAACCAGCCTTGCCTTGTTCCTTACAATTATGCCATCACTGTCAGTTTTGTTTCTGAATACCCACTTTGTACCAACAACCGATCTATTCTTGGGTCTTGGCACTAAGGTCCAGACTTTGTTTCTTTCAAATTCATTCAACTCTTCCTGCATTGCTTGCACCCAATCAGCATCTTGAAGAGCTTCTTCCACTTTCTTTGGCTCAGACTGAGAGAGAAAAGAATTGTAAAGACATTCATTCGAAGTACCTGTTCTAGTTCTGACACCTGCCTCAGGATTTCCAATTATTAAATCAGGTGTATGTGATTTTGTCCACTTCCTTGCAGATGGAAGATTTTCTCTAGAACTGGATGCTCCCCCATGATTCATGCTGTCTTCGGTTTCATTTTCTGATGCTCCCCCTGAAACTATGCTCTCTGAGTTGGATCCTTCAGTATTTAGATTTTCAGCACTGTCAGTACTTGGCTTATCAGAACTTGACGAATCAGAATTTGAAGAGCCAGATGTATGTTCTGATGCTTCTTGAGATGTGATAATATCTTGAGTATGCTCCCCCTGCATTGGTGCATCTTCCTTTGACGTAGTCACCACAGTTTCAATAACATCAGAGTTTAATCCATCAGAATTTACAGTATCAGGACTTAGACTGTCAGGACTTGAGATATCAGAATATGAATCTTCATTTTCAAATCTCAGCTTATCATGATCAATGCAATCTTCGAGTCCAGTGATCTTCTTGTCATCAAAAGAGACATTGATAGATTCCATGACCACTTTTGTTCTCAAATTATAGACTCTGAAGGCTTTTGTAGAAAGTGGATATCCTACAAAGATTCCCTCATCAGCTTTTAGATCAAACTTGGATAGCTGTTCAGGATGAGTCTTGAGAACAAAACATTTACATCCAAATACATGAAAGTATATGAGATTTGGCTTCTTGTTCTTCACCATCTCATATGGTGTTTTTCCATGCTTGTTAATGAGTGTTGCATTTTGAGTAAAACAAGCAGTCTGCACAGCTTCAGCCCAGAAATAGGTTGGAAGCTTTGCTTCTTCAAGCATTGTTCGTGCAGCTTCAATTAGAGTTCTATTCTTCCTTTCAACAACTCCATTTTGCTGTGGAGTTCCAGGAGCAGAAAATTCTTGCTTTATTCCATGATTTTTGCAGAACTCTTCCATTATCAAATTCTTGAATTCAGTGCCATTATCACTCCTCAAAATTTTCACAGAATCTTTGATCAATTTATCCAGATGTTTGACATGATCAATCAGGATAGATGCAGTTTCACTTTTTGTGTGCAAGAAATACACCCATGTGTATCTGGTGAACTCATCTACTATGACCAACGCATATTTCTTCTTTGCAATAGACATGACATTCACTGGACCAAATAGATCAACATGAAGTAGATAATAAGGCTCAAGAATTGATGATTCAGTCTTGCTCTTGAATGAAGATTTTCTTTGTTTAGCCTTCTGACATGAGTCACAAAGACCATCAGGAACAAACACTGATTTTGGCAGTCCTCTCACAAGATCTTTCTTGATCAGTTCATTTATCTTGTTGAAGTTTAAATAAGAGAGTTTCTTGTGCCAATTCCAGCTTTCTTCAGTTGAGGCTCTACTCACTAAACAGATTGCAGAACCATCAGAACTTGTTGAAAGCTTAGCTTCATAAATGTTACCACGCCTGAATCCCTTCAGAACAATTTTTCCTTTAGATTTACTAACTATTTCACAATGTTCTGCAAAGAAATCAACATGATAACCTCTGTCACAGATTTGACTTATACTCAGTAAGTTGTGTTTAAGTCCTGAGACTAGAGCTACATCTTTAATGATGACATTCCCAAGATTGATATTGCCATATCCCAAAGTTTTTCCAATGTTGCCATCTCCATAAGAAACACTTGGGCCAGCTTTCTCCACAAAGTCTGATAGCAGGGCCTTATTTCCAGTCATGTGTCCTGAACATCCACTGTCCAGAACTAAAATATTTTTCCTGTTGCCCTGCAATCAAAAAGACCACTAATTATTAGTTTTAAGGACCCAGACTTGCTTGGATCCTTTGGCCTTTTTAGGTTTGTTAACATTTGCAGCGGATTTAACATCAGATTTTATGTTAACAGTTTTCTTATCAGAACTTATACTAGAAGGAACAACAGAAACTTTCTTTAAAGAAGGTTTTATTTGATAATAATCATAGTACAAACTATGATATTCCTTACAAGTATAAATGGAATGCCATAAACTACCACAATGAAAACAAGGATTTTGTGGTTTGTATCTAACAGACTGACTCTTAACTCCTGACTTTGTAGATAAGGAGTTAATATTCTTATTCTTCCTGCAAAAAGAAGCCAGATGGTTAGAACTTCCACAGTTATAACATGCTTTCCTAGGAGCATCAGGAATAGATTTATAGTTATTGCTTTTATTCACACCTTCCTTTCCATTCCTGTTTTTCCTAGGTGATTTTACCTTGTTTGCATTCTTAACGTCTTTCAGCTTATGCTTAAGCTGCTTCTTTGTCATTAAGCCTATGTTAACTTCAGCTGTCTTTTCCTGTTTTAGTTTGTCAGAAGCTAATTCCTTTTTAACTTCTGATTTCTCAGTTTCGGATTTTTCAGTTACAAACTTAACAGGTTTTAACTTCGGCTTTTGCTTATCAACAGGCTTAATTTCTTCAGTTCCTTTTTCATTATTTTCTTCATAACCTAAGCCCTCTTTCCAGTTTCCACTGCTCAGCAAATTTTGAGTTGTTTTGCCAGAGTTAGTCCAAGTTCTGATAATCTCTCTCTCCTTTTCTAACTCAGTTTTTAGAGATTCATTCATTTTTAGCACTTCATCCCTTACATAAAAAGCATCATCTCTATCCTTCTGAGTTTGATGAAACATGACTAACTCTTTTTCTAAGAAATTGTTTCTTTTCTTAAAAGCAAGATTTTCAGAAGTTAATCTTTCACATGTTAAAGTTTGATCTCTATAACTAACAAACATGGTTTTAAGATATCTTCTCAACTCATTAATATCATCAGTATGAAAAGCATAAGTAGTCTGAGGTACCTTTGTTTCAGCAGTTTCAGAATTGCTCTCAGAACTTGATTTTTCAGCATTTGCCATCAATGCATAGTTCTCCTCACTTTCAGAGTCTGAGGTGTCTGTCCAGCTTTTCTGCTTTGTGACAAGAGCTTTGCCTTTGTCATTCTTGGTCTTCTTGCACTCAGGAGATATGTGGCCTTTCTCACCACAATTATAACATTTAACATTAGCATAATCTCCTCTGTCAGACTTTCCTCCTTTTCCTTCAGATCTTCTGAAATTCTTCTTATCAGAACTTATGCCTTTCCTGGAAAACTTCTTTCCCTTCCTGAACTTCCTGTATGCAATCTTTGTGATTCCTTTCACCATAAGAGCACACAGCTTCATCATCTCCTCATCAGCATCAGTTTCAGGCAAGCTTTCAGAATCTGAGTCATCATCACTCTCAGAACTTGATGACTCAGTATCAGATTTTATGATAAGAGCTTTACCCTTATCTTTCTTTGAGGAAGGTGGTTTGGGGGATTCCTCTTCAACCTTGAGAGCAACTGTCCTTGACTTTCCTCCTTTTCTCTTGCTTCTTTGTTCCATCTCAAGTTCATGAGTCTTGAGCATTCCATAGATTTCATCAAGAGTTGTTTCATCAAGATTGTAGTTGTCTCTTATTGTTGTTGCCTTCAAATCCCAACATTCAGGAAGAGCTAACAGGAATTTGAGATTTGTATCTTCAAGATCATACTCCTTATTAACCAATGACAAGTCATTCAAGAGTTTGACAAATCTTTCATACACATCAGTCAATGACTCATTAGTTCTAGAGTCAAAGTGTTCATACTCTTGAGTGAGTATTGTCTTCCTGTTCTTCTTAACTGTTTCAGTTCCTTGACACCTTGTCTCCAGTGCATCCCATATCTCCTTAGCAGTCTTGCAGTTGATTACCCTGTTTGACATTACATTATCAATGGCACTATGCAATAAGTGACGTACCTTGGCATCCTTAGCAATAGATGCTATATCTTCAGCAGTGTAATCATTCTTTTCCTTTGGTACGGTCATTGCTGCTTCACCTGGAACTACAACAGCGAGCTTGGTAGGTTTGTGAGGCCCTTCCCTGATTCTATCAAGGTATTCTGGATCTGTTGCTTCCAGAAACATGGTCATCCTTACCTTCCATATGGGATATTCAGATGGTCTCAATATGGGAACTCTGATAGTCTCATATCGACTCTGAATTGATGTCTTTGATGATTCCTCAGTTTTGGTAGGCTTAGTTGGAGTTTCTGTGTCAGACATGACTGTGTTTGGATCTTTAACTGTATGTGTGTTAACAGATAGCTCTGATACCACTTGTTAGGTCACACTTTCACTGTAGAGGGGGTGAATACAGTGTTTATCACAATCAAATCAAACTTTAAGAACTTATGTAACAGAAAACAAACTTTATTTAAACAATAAACTCTGTTACAATCTGGAACTGTTATCTCTCAGTGATGAACAAAATATCACGAGAGCTGCTAGAGTTATACTAAATAATATTCTCGATAATGATAACACATATAGTGTAAACTCTATTTCTGTGTTTATATACTACACAGTTACAAGATATTCGTTAATTGATATGGAATATAATTCTGCTTCCTAAAATATATCAATCAGATATCTTCTATTCCAAGTATTCCATTCTTCACGGAATTCCTTCTTCATGCATATCTCTTCTTATGTTTATCTTGATCTTCTTAACTTTAATCAGCTACTGTCCTTATCTGATCGTCCTTCAGCACTTAAGTTCTGATATCTATCTCCTGATAACATAAGTACTGATATCCCTTAAGTTCTGACTTCCAGTATAAGTACTGATCAGTTAAGTACTGATTTGTTCTGTTCAAATAAGATCTGAAATCTAAACATAAAACATATTAGCCATGACATTATCAAATATATCTAACAGGGAACGAGTCTCGTTGTTGGGAGGGGTAATTTTACAGGATTTTTCTAATCCTGACATGCAAGATGGATTTCAAATTTTTTAATAATTTTTTCTTATGACTAAAATTGATATATCTTAACATCCGTACGGTTGGATCCTCGAAAAAATCATTTTAAAAATTTATCTTGTAAATCGGGAACGAGTCTCGTTGTTGGGAGGGGTAATTTTAAAGGATTTTTCTAATCCTGACATGCAAGATGAATTTCAAAATTTTCATAATTTTTTCTTATGACTAAAATTGATATATCTTAACATCCGTACGGTTGGATTGTCGAAAAAAATATTATTAAAAATTAATCTTGTAAATCGGGAACGAGTCTCGTTGTTGGGAGGGGTAATTTTATAGGATTTTTCTAATCCTGACATGCAAGATGAATTTCAAATTTTTTAATAATTTTTTCTTATGACTAAAATTGATATATCTTAAAATCCGTACGGTTGGATCGTCGAAAAAATTATTTTAAAAATTAATCGTGTAAATTGGGAACGAGTCTCGTTGTCGGGAGAGGTACTTTTACCGGATATTTATAATCCTGACATGCAAGATGAATTTCAAAGTTTTTAATAATTTTTTCATATGACTAAAATTGATATATCTTAACATCTGTACGGTAGTATCGACAAAAAAACTATTTTAAAAATTAATCTTGTAAATCGGGAACGAGTCTCGTTGGTGGGAGGGGTAATTTTATAGGATTTTTTTAATCCTGACATGCAAGATGTATTTCAAATTTTTTAATAATTTTTTCTTATGACCAAAATTTATATATCTTAACATCCGTATGGTTGGATCGTCGAAAAAATCATTTTAAAAATTATTCTTGTAAATCGGGAACGAGTCTGGTTGTCGGGAGGGGTAATTTTACAGGATTTTTCTATTCCTGACATGCAAGATGAATTTCAAATTTTTCATAATTTTTTCTTATGACTAAAATTGATATATCTTAACATCTGTACGGTTGGATCATCAAAAAAATCATTTTAAAAATTAATCTTGTAAATCGAGAACGAGTCTCGTTGTTGGGTGGGCTAAGTTTACAGGATTTTTCTAATCCTGACATGCAAGATGGATTTCAAATTTTTTAATAATTTTTTCTTATGACTAAAATTGATATATCTTAACATCCGTATGGTTGGATCATCAAAAAAATCATTTTAAAAATTAATCTTGTAAATCGGGAACGAGTCTCGTTGTTGGGAGGGGTAATTTTACTGGATTTTTCGAATCCTGACATGCAAGATGTATTACAATTTTTTTAATAATTTTTTCTTATGACTAAAATTGATACATCTTAACATCCGTACGGTTGGATCGTCGAAAAAATTATTTTAAAAATTAATCTTGTAAATCGGGAACGAGTCTCGTTGTTGGGAGGGGAAATTTTATAGGATTTTTCTAATCCTGACATGCAAGATGTATTTTAAATTTTTTAATAATTTTTTCTTATGACTAAAATTGATATATCTTAACATTTGTATGGTTGGATCGTCGAAAAAATCATTTTAAAAATTAATCTTGTAAATCGGGAACGAGTCTGGTTGTCGGGAGGTGCAATTTTACAGGATTTTTCTAATCCTGACATGCAAGATTGATTTCAAATTTTATAATACTTTTTTCTTGTGACTAAAATTGATATATCTTAACATCCATACGGTTGGATCATCAAAAAAAATCATTTTAAAAATTAATCTTGTAAATCGGGAACGAGTCTCGTTGTTGGGAGGGGTAATTTTACAGGATTTTTCTAATCCTAACATGCAAGATGTATTTCAAATTTTTTTATAATTTTTTCTTATGACTAAAATTGATATATCTTAACATCCGTACGGTTGGATCCTCAAAAAAATCATTTTAAAAATTTATCTTGTAAATCGGGAACGAGTCTCGTTGTTGGGAGGGGTAATTTTACAGGATTTTTCTAATCCTGACATGCAAGATGAATTTCAAAATTTTCATAATTTTTTCTTATGACTAAAATTGATATATCTTAACATCCGTACGGTTGGATTGTCGAAAAAAATATTATTAAAAATTAATCTTGTAAATTGGGAACGAGTCTCGTTGTCGGGAGAGGTACTTTTACCGGATATTTCTAATCCTAACATGCAAGATGAATTTCAAAGTTTTTAATAATTTTTTCATATGACTAAAATTGAAATATCTTAACATCTGTACGGCAGGATCGTCGAAAAAATCATTTTAAAAATTAATCTTGTAAATCGGGAACGAGTCTGGTTGTCGGGAGGGGTAATTTTACAGGATTTTTCTAATCATGACATGCAAGATGAATTTCAAATTTTTCATAATTTTTTTTCTTATGACTAAAATTGATATATCTTAACATCCGTACGGTTGGATCATCAAAAAAATCATTTTAAAAATTAATCTTGTAAATCAGGAATGAGTCTCGTTGTTGGGAGGGGTAATTTTACAGGATTTTTCTAATCCTGACATGCAAGATGGATTTCAAATTTTTTAATAATTTTTTCTTATGACTAAAATAGATATATCTTACCATCCGTACGGTTGGATCATCAAAAAAATCATTTTAAAAATTAATCTTGTAAATCGGGAACGAGTCTCGTTGTTGGGAGGGGTAATTTTACTGGATTTTTCTAATCCCGATATGCAAGATGTATTACAAATTTTTTAATAATTTTTTCTTATGACTAAAATTGATATATCTTAACATCCGTACGGTTGGATCTGTTAGATATATTTGATAATGTCATGGCTAATATGTTTTATGTTTAGATTTCAGATCTTATTTGAACAGAACAAATCAGTACTTAACTGATCAGTACTTATACTGGAAGTCAGAACTTAAGGGATATCAGTACTTATGTTATCAGGAGATAGATATCAGAACTTAAGTGCTGAAGGACGATCAGATAAGGACAGTAGCTGATTAAAGTTAAGAAGATCAAGATAAACATAAGAAGAGATATGCATGAAGAAGGAATTCCGTGAAGAATGGAATACTTGGAATAGAAGATATCTGATTGATATATTTTAGGAAGCAGAATTATATTCCATATCAATTAGCGAATATCTTGTAACTGTGTAGTATATAAACACAGAAATAGAGTTTACACTATATGTGTTATCATTATCGAGAATATTATTTAGTATAACTCTAGCAGCTCTCGTGATATTTTGTTCATCACTGAGAGATAACAGTTCCAGATTGTAACAGAGTTTATTGTTTAAATAAAGTTTGTTTTCTGTTACATAAGTTCTTAAAGTTTGATTTGATTGTGATAAACACTGTATTCACCCCCTCTACAGTGAAAGTGTGACCTAACAAGTGGTATCAGAGCTATCTGTTAACACACATACAGTTAAAGATCCAAACACAGTCATGTCTGACACAGAAACTCCAACTAAGCCTACCAAAACTGAGGAATCATCAAAGACATCAATTCAGAGTCGATATGAGACTATCAGAGTTCCCATATTGAGACCATCTGAATATCCCATATGGAAGGTAAGGATGACCATGTTTCTGGAAGCAACAGATCCAGAATACCTTGATAGAATCAGGGAAGGGCCTCACAAACCTACCAAGCTCGCTGTTGTAGTTCCAGGTGAAGCAGCAATGACCGTACCAAAGGAAAAGAATGATTACACTGCTGAAGATATAGCATCTATTGCTAAGGATGCCAAGGTACGTCACTTATTGCATAGTGCCATTGATAATGTAATGTCAAACAGGGTAATCAACTGCAAGACTGCTAAGGAGATATGGGATGCACTGGAGACAAGGTGTCAAGGAACTGAAACAGTTAAGAAGAACAGGAAGACAATACTCACTCAAGAGTATGAACACTTTGACTCTAGAACTAATGAGTCATTGACTGATGTGTATGAAAGATTTGTCAAACTCTTGAATGACTTGTCATTGGTTAATAAGGAGTATGATCTTGAAGATACAAATCTCAAATTCCTGTTAGCTCTTCCTGAATGTTGGGATTTGAAGGCAACAACAATAAGAGACAACTACAATCTTGATGAAACAACTCTTGATGAAATCTATGGAATGCTCAAGACTCATGAACTTGAGATGGAACAAAGAAGCAAGAGAAAAGGAGGAAAGTCAAGGACAGTTGCTCTCAAGGTTGAAGAGGAATCCCCCAAACCACCTTCCTCAAAGAAAGATAAGGGTAAAGCTCTTATCATAAAATCTGATACTGAGTCATCAAGTTCTGAGAGTGATGATGACTCAGATTCTGAAAGCTTGCCTGAAACTGATGCTGATGAGGAGATGATGAAGCTGTGTGCTCTTATGGTGAAAGGAATCACAAAGATTGCATACAGGAAGTTCAGGAAGGGAAAGAAGTTTTCCAGGAAAGGCATAAGTTCTGATAAGAAGAATTTCAGAAGATCTGAAGGAAAAGGAGGAAAGTCTGACAGAGGAGATTATGCTAATGTTAAATGTTATAATTGTGGTGAGAAAGGCCACATATCTCCTGAGTGCAAGAAGACCAAGAATGACAAAGGCAAAGCTCTTGTCACAAAGCAGAAAAGCTGGACAGACACCTCAGACTCTGAAAGTGAGGAGAACTATGCATTGATGGCAAATGCTGAAAAATCAAGTTCTGAGAGCAGTTCTGAAACTGCTGAAACAAAGGTACCTCAGACTACTTATGCTTTTCATACTGATGATATTAATGAGTTGAGAAGATATCTTAAAACCATGTTTGTTAGTTATAGAGATCAAACTTTAACATGTGAAAGATTAACTTCTGAAAATCTTGCTTTTAAGAAAAGAAACAATTTCTTAGAAAAAGAGTTAGTCATGTTTCATCAAACTCAGAAGGATAGAGATGATGCTTTTTATGTTAGGGATGAAGTGCTAAAAATGAATGAATCTCTAAAAACTGAGTTAGAAAAGGAGAGAGAGATTATCAGAACTTGGACTAACTCTGGCAAAACAACTCAAAATTTGCTGAGCAGTGGAAACTGGAAAGAGGGCTTAGGTTATGAAGAAAATAATGAAAAAGGAACTGAAGAAATTAAGCCTGTTGATAAGCAAAAGCCGAAGTTAAAACCTGTTAAGTTTGTAACTGAAAAATCCGAAACTGAGAAATCAGAAGTTAAAAAGGAATTAGCTTCTGACAAACTAAAACAGGAAAAGACAGCTGAAGTTAACATAGGCTTAATGACAAAGAAGCAGCTTAAGCATAAGCTGAAAGACGTTAAGAATGCAAACAAGGTAAAATCACCTAGGAAAAACAGGAATGGAAAGGAAGGTGTGAATAAAAGCAATAACTATAAATCTATTCCTGATGCTCCTAGGAAAGCATGTTATAACTGTGGAAGTTCTAACCATCTGGCTTCTTTTTGCAGGAAGAATAAGAATATTAACTCCTTATCTACAAAGTCAGGAGTTAAGAGTCAGTCTGTTAGATACAAACCACAAAATCCTTGTTTTCATTGTGGTAGTTTATGGCATTCCATTTATACTTGTAAGGAATATCATAGTTTGTACTATGATTATTATCAAATAAACCTTCTTTAAAGAAAGTTTCTGTTGTTCCTTCTAGTATAAGTTCTGATAAGAAAACTGTTAACATAAAATCTGATGTTAAATCCGCTGCAAATGTTAACAAACCTAAAAAGGCCAAAGGATCCAAGCAAGTCTGGG